>NC_034187.2:90186593-90341593 GCF_002021735.2 Oncorhynchus kisutch
CCAGCCATCAATTCCTGTCCAGCAACATCCTCCACAACCTCTCATACGCCAACTATCTGCCCCTGTACAGTACCAAAACCAGCCCCCTGTATATTACCAAGGCCCACCCTCTGCTCAGTATCAAGCTCCTCCCCCTGTCCAGTCCCCAGCCCCTTCCCCAGCCCCTGTTGTAACCTCTCCTCCAGCCCCTGCCCCAACACCTGCCCCAGTTGTAACCTCTCCTCCAGCCCCTGCCCCAGCAGTACCTTCTCCTCCAGCCCCTGCCCCAACTCCTGCCTCAGTTGTAACCTCTCCTCCAGCCCCTGCCCCAATTGTAACCTCCACTCCAGCCCCTGCCCCAGCACCTGCCCCAGTTGTAACCTCTCCTCCAGCCCCTTCCCCAGAGCCAGCCCCTTCCCCATCCCCAGCCCCTGCCCCTGTTGTCACCTCTTCTCCAGCCCCAGAGCCAACCCCAGCCACAACTCCAGCCTCAAACCCTGTGCCGCCACCACAGACTCCTGAGCCAGGTGTGTCTCACTCATTTAATCTGTTGTCTGTAGCTATGCTGTACCTCACAGAACCTCCCTACAACTATTCTTAACTCATGATAAAAATGTCTGTTTCCTCGATGTGTTCTGATGTATTATTTAGACTGTCTGTTGTCCTGTCTCGTCCTCCTCGGTAATGTGACTCTCTGTGTTGTCTTCTCTCATCCTCCTCGGTAATGTGACTGTCTGTGTTGTCTTCTCTCATCCTCCTCGGTAATGTGACTGTCTGTGTTGTCCTGTTTCATCCTCCTCGGTAATGTGACTATCTGTGTTGTCTTCTCTCATCCTCCTCGGTAATGTGACGGTGTCTTTCCCACAACCTGGAAGACACTGAGAGAAGCCAGTCTACAGTCAGTAATGGGAGGAACACACCTGGGGGTACGAGAAAAGGCAAGTGTGGGGAGTGTGTGTGACGGTATGCAGCTTTGTGTGATGCTGTGTGGTTTTCTGTTTGAAGGTTGATGCTTTAGAAATGATGCATAAAGCTTTAGGTAGTGTTTTAAGTGATTTGCTAGCTGATAAATACCGTAAAGATCGGACCGTGGACACATTGTTAGCTTGTGTATTTTACACTACATGACCAAAAGTATGTGGACATCTGCACATCGAACCTCTCATTCCAAAATCACGGGCATTAATATGGAGTTGGTCCCCCCTTTGCTGCTATAACAGCCTAAACTCTTCTGGGAAGGCTTTCCACAAGATGTTGGAACGTTGCTGCAGTGACTTGCTTCCATTCAGCCACGAGAGCATTAGTGCGGTTGGGCATTGATGTTGGGAGATTAGGCCTGGCTTCCAGTTGGCGTTCCACTTCATCCCAAAGGTGTTTGATGTGGTTGAGGTCAGGGCTCTGTGCAGGCCAGTCAAGTTCTTCCACACCGATTTCGACAAACCATTTCTGTATGGACCTCGCTTTTCCAGCACGGTCATGCTGAAACAGGAATGGGCCTTCCCAAAACTGTTGACACAAAGTTGGAAGCACATAATCGTCTAGAATGTAATTGATGATGTAGCGTTAAGATTTACCTTCACTGGAACTAACAGGCCTAGCCCGAACCATGAAAAACAGCCCCAGACCATTATTCCTCCACCACCAAACTTCACAGTTGGCTCTATGCATTGGGGCAGGTAGCGTTCTCCTGGCATCCGCCAAACCCAGATTCAACCGTCGGACTGCCAGATTGTGAAGCATCACTCCAGAGAAAGCATTTCCACTGCTCCAGAGTACAATGACAGCGAGCTTTACACCACTCCAGTCAACACTTGGCAATCTTAGGCTTGTGTGCCTGCGGCTCCTCAGGCCATGGAAACCCATTTCATGAAACTCCCGACATTGCTTCCAGAGGCAGTTTAGAATTCAGTAGTGAGTATTGCAACTGAGGACAGACGAATTTTACGCACTACGCGCTTCAGCACTCAACAGTCCTGTGAAATTGTGTGGCCTACAGCTTTGCGGCTGTGCTGTAGTGGCTCCTAGACATTTCACAACAACAGCATTTACAGTTGCCCGGGGCAGCTCTAGCGGCATCCTATGACAGTGCCAGGTCACTGAGCTTTTTTAAAAACCTTGATTTAACTAGGCAAGTCAGTTAACACGACAGCCTACCAGGGAACAGTGAGTTAACTGCCTTGTTCAGGTGCAGAATAACATACTTGTTAGCTCAGGATACGATCCAGCAACCTTTCAGTTACTGGGCCAACGCTCTAACCACTAGGCTACCTGCTGCCCCTTTACAGTAAAGCCATTCTACTGACAATGTTGTTCGAAGGAGATAGCATGGCTGTGTGTTCGATTTTATACACCTGTCGGCAACAGGTGTGGCTGAAATAGCCAAATCCACTCATTTGGAGGAGTGTCCACATACTTTTGTTTATATAGTGTACCTTCCTAAAATACAAGTCAGCAGTAGCACCATCAGGCCTGCAGGTAGAGCCAAAGTCCTATTGTTTGAGAATATTGCTACAGACAGAGGATATGTGTGTTGTGAGCTCATTCCAGTTCAAAAGCTCCAATATAATTACACACTTTTATGATTTTTAATGGACTGTTTCAACCCAGCTATTGAATCATAGAAAGTCCTTCTACATTAGAGGGGTAGAGGAAGGTAACCTAATAAGACTAGAGGGATATAGGAGCTATGCAGATGTAAAGGTGTGTGTGTGTACATGCATGCATGTGTCAACATGGTCTGTGACATGACTGGCCGTCTCTTCCTGTGGTTTGTAATAGAGGTGACGTGGGAGGACCAGCAGAGGAAGGCTAATGGTATGGTACCAGGTAGCCTCCCTAACCCTAACCCAATGGTACGGTCCCAGGTAGCCTCCCTAATCCTAACCCAATGGTACGGTACCAGGTAGCCTCCCTAACCCTAACCCAATGGTACGGTACCAGGTAGCCTCCCTAACCCTAACCCAATGCTACGGTACCAGGTAGCCTCCCTAACCCTAACCCAATGCTACGGTACCAGGTAGCCTCCCTAACCCAATGCTACGGCACCAGGTAGCCTCCCTAACCCTAACCCAATGCTAGGGTACCAGGTAGCCTCCCTAACCCTAACCCAATGCTAGGGTACCAGGTAGCCTCCCTAACCCAATGCTACGGTACCAGGTAGCCTCCCTAACCCTAACCCAATGGTATGGTACCAGGTAGCCTCCCTAACCCTAACCCAATGGTACGGGACAAGGTAGCCTCCCTAACACAATGCTACAGTACCAGGTAGCCTCCCTAACCCTAACCCAATGGTACGGTACCAGGTAGCCTCCCTAACACAATGCTATGGTACCAGGTAGCCTCCCTAACCCTAACCCAATGCTACAGTACCAGGTAGCCTCCCTAATCCTAACCCAATGGTACGGTACCAGGTAGCCTCCCTAACCCTAACCCAATGGTATGGTACCAGGTGGCCTCCCTAACCCTAACCCAATGGTACGGTACCAGGTAGCCTCCCTAACCCTAACCCAATGCTACGGTACCAGGTAGCCTCCCTAACCCAATGCTACGGTACCAGGTAGCTTTCCTAATCCTAACCCAATGGTATGGTACCAGGTAGCCTCCCTAACCCTAACCCAATGGTACGGTACCAGGTAGCCTCCCTAACACAATGCTACGGTACCAGGTAGCCTCCCTAACCCTAACCCAATGCTACGGTACCAGGTAGCCTCCCTAATCCTAACCCAATGGTACGGTACCAGGTAGCCTCCCTAACCCTAACCCAATGGTATGGTACCAGGTGGCCTCCCTAACCCTAACCCAATGGTATGGTACCAGGTAGCCTCCCTAACCCTAACCCAATGGTACGGTACCAGGTAGCCTCACTAACCCTAACCCAATGGTACAGTACCAGGTGGCCTCCCTAACCCAATGGTACGGTACCAGGTAGCCTCCCTAACCCAATGGTACGCTACCAGGTAGTCTCCCTAATCCTAACCCAATGGTACGGTACCAGGTAGCCTCCCTAATCCTAACCCAATGGTATGGTACCAGGTAGCCTCTATATCCTTAACCCAATGGCAGGGTATCATGTAGCCTCCCTAACCCTAACCCAATGGTTCGGTACCAGGTATCCTCCATAACCCTAACGGTATGGTACCAGGTTGCCCAACTTAGTACCTCCCTCTCCACCTGTAGGAACCAGGTCTGGCCCCACAAATGTAGGCCTGTGTCTCAGCCAAACATTAGGGCCCTGGCTTGGGAGGAAACCTATTTCCATGGGCCCCATGCTCTGGCCCTCTGACACCATGGGCCCCTAACCCCTTGGGCCCCATGCTCTGGCCCTCCAACACTTTGGCCCCTATCCCTAACCATATGGGCCTCATTCTCTGGCCCTCTAACCCCATGGACCCCATTTTCTGGCCCTCTAACCCCATGGACCCCATGCTCTGGCCCTCTAACCCCATGGATCCCATGCTCTGGCCCTCCAACACTTTGGCCCCTATCCCTAACCATATGGGCCTCATTCTCTGGCCCTCTAACCCCATGGACCCCATGCTCTGGCCCTCTAACCCCATGGATCCCATGCTCTGGCCTTCTAACCCCATGGATCCCATGCTCTGGCCCACTAACCCCATGGACCCCATTCTCTGGCCCTCTAAACCCATGGATCCCATGCTCTGGCCCTCTAACCCCATGTATCCCATGCTCTGGCCCTCTAAACCCATGGACCCCATGCTCTGGCCCACTAACCCCATGGAACCCATGCTCTGGCCCTCTAACCCCATGCTCTGGCCCTCTAACCCCATGGATCCCATGCTCTGGCCCTCTAACCCCATGGATACCATGCTCTGCCCCTCTAACCCCATGGACCCCATGCTCTGGCCCACTAAACCCATGTATCCCATGCTCTGGCCCTCTAACCCCATGGATCCCATGATCTGGCCCTCTAACCCCATGGACCCCATGCTCTGGCATTCTAACCACATGCTTCAGCACTCTAACCCCATGCTCCTCTAGCCTCATGGACCCCATGATCTGGCCCTCTGACACCATTGGCCCCTAACCCCATGGGCCCCATGCTCTGGCCCTCCAACCATTTGGCCCCTATCCCTAACCCCATGGGCCCCATGCTCTGGCCCTCCAACACTTTGGCCCCTATCCCTAACCATATGGGCCTCATTCTCTGGCCCTCTAACCCCATGGAACCCATGCTCTGGCCCTCTAACCCCATGGACCCCATGCTCTGGCCCTCTAACCCCATAGATCCCATGCTCTTGCCCTCTAACCCCATGGATCCCATGCTCTGGCCCTCTAACCCCATGGACCCCATTCTCTGACCCTCTAACCCCATGGACACCATTCGATGGCCCTCTAACCCCATGGACCCCGTTCTTTGGCCCTCTAACCCCATGGATCCCATTATTTGGCACTCTAACCCCATGGACCCATTCTTTGGATCTCTAACCCCATAGATCCCATGCTCTGGCCCTCTAACCCCATGGACCCCATGATCTGGCCCTCTAACCCTATGACCCCCATGATCTGGCCCTCTAACCCCATGCTCCTCTAGCCTCATGGACCCCATGCTCTGGCACTCTAACCCCATGCTCCTCTAGCCTCATGGACCCCATGCTCTGGCACTCTAACCCCATGTTGTGGGCCCTCTGGTTGTTGTGGTACATGCTGTAGGACTGGTACTGTCCTGAATCAACCCATACAGTTAGTGGTATATCTGTCCTGAATCAACCAATACAGTTAGTGGTATATCTGTCCTGAATCTAACCATGCAGTTAGTGGTAGATCTGTCCTGAATCTAACCATGCAGTTAGTGGTAGATCTGTCCTGAATCAAACCATACAGTTAGTGGTAGATCTGTCCTGAATCTAACCATGCAGTTACTGGTAGATCTGTCCTGAATCAAACCATACAGTTAGTGGTAGATCTGTCCTGAATCAAACCATACAGTTAGTGGTAGATCTGTCCTGAATCTAACCATGCAGTTAGTGGTAGATCTGTCCTGAATCAAACCATACAGTTAGTGGTAGATCTGTCCTGAATCAAACCATACAGTTAGTGGTAGATCTGTCCTGAATCAAACCATACAGTTAGTGGTAGATCTGTCCTGAATCAAACCATACAGTTAGTGGTAGATCTGTCCTGAATCAAACCATACAGTTAGTGGTAGAACTGTCCTGAATCAAACCATACAGTTAGTGGTAGAACTGTTCCAAGGTTTTTAGAGACCTCTTTTTCTGGTTTTCCTCTTCTACATTACATTGTCCTGTAAATTGGGTGAAGTGGACAACACAAAGAACCATTAATTCAAAAACTGTATACATATACAAGAACCGTTCATATACAAAGAACCGTTCATATACAAGAACTGTTCATACACAATAACTGTTCATATACAAGAACCGTTCATATACAAAGAACCATGCATACACAAGAACTGTTCATACACAAGAACTGTTCATACACAAGAACTGTTCATATACAAGAACTGTTCATACACAATAACTGTTCATATACAAGAACCGTTCATATACAAAGAACCATGCATACACAAGAACAGGTTCATACACAAGAACTGTTCATACACAATAACTGTTCATATACAAGAACCGTTAATATACAAGAACCGTTCATATACAAAGAACCATGCATACACAAGAACTGTTCATACACAATAACCGTTCACATACAAAGAACCATGCATACACAAGAACTGTTCATATACAAGAACCGTTCATATACAAGAACCGTTCATATACATGAACCGTTCATATATTATGACACAAGTGAACAGGCATCTAGCGTTTATGTCAGCCTAGTATATTGTGGACACACTGTCAATATAAATGCTACTGTAAATCTGTCATGGTACAACAGGATTTGTAAGATAATGAGCAGCATTAGTTCTGGTGTTTAGGGTTAGGGTTCGATCTGTGATCATACAACAGGATGTGTGAGATAAGGAGCAGCATGAGTTCCGGTGCTTTGGACAAATCACAATTTAGCAAGTGTTTGCGTCGTTCCAATTTCGGAAGGGGGGCGTGGGCGGTAATTTGGCCCATAGACTTGCCCTTAACTTGCCAAGAGAGAGAGTGGAGCACTTCGTTTCGGTTCTGATCCTCTTTCCATCTCTTCTCTTAAAACGTATGGATCCAGAACTTAAACCAGTTCTGGGTTAACCAACATTAGTGTCAGCCAGAGGAGAGTTCTGTGTCCCAGTGTGGTTATTATTATTATTATAATACAGTTCTCATTAGCAGCTGTTATACTGGTAGTTTTCTATTCTCTAAACTTCTACCCTATGGCTGGTCTTGCTTTGACTAGAGTAGTCTGTAGATGAGGTAGGGTAGTCTGTTATTGCAAAATAATGCTTTAATGCTGCCTAGTTTTGTACTGACTTAAAATTAATTATAAAATGACTCATTGCATTGGGTTTTTGTAGCCAATGTAGGATAGTTTCTTGTCCCTATAAAAAAACGTAAAAACATTGGGTATATTCACTACAGTATTAAACCAATAATTTAGGAAAAGAATGATGAGTTAATTTGCATACGCTAACGCTTCTAACTTACACTATATATATACACACAAAAGTATGTGGACACCCCTTCAAATTAGTGGATTCTGCTATTTCAGCCACACCTGTTGCTGACAGATGTATAAAATCTTGCACACAGCCATGCGATCTCCATAGACAGACAGTAGAATGGCCTTGCTGAAGAGCTCAGTGAATTTCAACCTGGCACCGTCATAGGATGCCACCTTTCCAACAAGTCAGTTCGTCAAATTTCTTCCCTGCTAGAGCTGCCCCGGTCAACTGTAAGTTCTGTTATTGTGAAGTGGTAAGGTCTAGGAGCATCAACGACTCAGCCGCAAAGTGGTAGGCCACACAAGCACACAGAACCACAGAGTGCTGAAGTGCGTAGCAAGTCAAAATCGCTTGTCCTCAGTTGCAACACTCACTACATAGTTCCAAACTGCCTTTGGAAGCAATGTCAGCACAAGAACTGTTCGTCGGGAGCTTGCCAAGAAGCTGCACACAAGCCTAAGATCACCATGTGCAATGCCAAGCGTCGGCCAGAGTGATGTAAAGCTCACCACTATAGGATCTGGAGTAGCGGAAACACGTTCACTGGAGTGATCACGCTTTACCATCTGGCAGTTTGATGGAAGAATCTGTGTTTGTCGAATGCCAGGAGAACGCTACCTGCCTGAATGCATAGTTCTGACTGTAAAGTTTGGTGGAGGAATAATAATAATATGGGGCTGCTATTCATGGTTCGGGCTCCTCAGATATTTTAGACGACTCTGTGCTTTAAACTTTGTGGCAACAGTTTGGGGGAAGCTCCTTCCTGTTTCAGCATGACAATGACCCAGTGCACAATGCGAGGTCCATACAGAAATAGTTTGTCAAGATCGGTGTGGAAGAACTTGACTGGCCTGCCCAGAGCCTTGACCTCAACCCCATCGAACAACTTTGGGATGAATTGGAACGTTGACTGTGAGCCAGGCCTAATCGCATATCATAGGTGCACAACCTAAATAATGCTCTTGTGGCTGAATGGAAGTCTCCGCAGAATGGTCCAACAGATACAGTTGAAGTCGGAAGTTTACGAACACCTTAGCCAAATACATTTAAACTCAGTTTTTCACAATTCCTGACATTTAATCCTAGTAAACATTCCCTGGCCAAGGTCAGTTATGATCACCACTTTATTTTAAGAATGTGAAATGTCAGAATAATAGTAGCGGGAATGATTTATTTCAGCTTTTACTTCTTTCATCACATTCCCAGTGGGTCAGAAGTTTACATACAGTCAATTAGTATTTGGTAGCATTGCCTTTCAATTGTTTAACTTGGGTCAAACGTTTCAGGCAGCCTTCCACAAGCGTCCCACAATAAGTTGGGTGAATTTTAGCCCATTCCTCCTGACAGAGCTGGTGTAACTGAGTCGGGTTTGTAGGTCTCCATGCTCGCACACACATTTTCAGTTCTGCCCACAGATTTTCTATGGGATTGAGGTCAGGGCTTTGTGATGGCCACTCCAATACATTGACTTTGTTGTCCTTAAGCCATTTTGCTACAACTTTGGAAGTATGCTTGGGGTCATTGTCCATTTGGAAGACCCATTTGCGATTACGCTTTAACTTCCTGACATGTTGCTTCAATATATCCACATATTTTTCCTACCTCATGATGCAATCTATTTTGTGAAGTGCGCCAGTCCCTCCTGCAGCAAAGCACCCCCACAACATGATGCTGCCACCCCTGTGCTTCACGGTTGGGATGGTGTTCTTAGGCTTGCAAGCATCCCCCGTTTTCCTCCAAACATAACGATGGTCATTATTACCAAAGAGTTCTATTTTTGTTTCATCAGAACAGAGGACATTTCTCAAAAATGTACGATCTTTGTGCCCATGTGCAGTTGCAAACCGTGGTCTGGCTATTTTATGGCGGTTTTGGAGCAGTGGCTTCTTACTTGCTGAGCGGCCTTACAGGTTATGTCGATATAAATCAAATCAAATTTTATTCGTCACATACACATGGTTAGCAGATGTTAATGTGAGTGTAGCGAAATGCTTGTGCTTCTAGTTCCGACAATGCAGTAATAACCAATGAGTAATCTAGCCTAACAATTTCACAACAACAGCCTCCTGAGATTGAAGAGGCACTGCTGCGTCTTCTTCACCACTCTGTCTGTGTGGGTGGACCATTTCAGTTGGTCCGTGATGTGTACGCTGAGAACTTAAAACTTACTACCCTCTCCACTACTGTCCCGTCGATGTGGATAGGGGGGTGCTACCTCTGCTGTTTCCTGAACGATCCACGATCATCTCCTTTGTTTTGGTTGACGTTGAGTGTGAGGTTATTGTCCTGACACCACACTCCGAGGGCCCTCACCTCCTCCCTGTAGGCCATCTCGTCGTTGTTGGTAATCAAGCCTACCGCTGTAGTGTCGTCTGCAAACTTGATGGTTGAGTTGGAGGCGTGCATGGCAATGCAATTGTGGGGGAACAGGGAGTACAGGAGAGGTCTCAGAACGCACCCTTGTGGGGCCCCAGTGTTGAGGATCAGTGGGGTGGAGATGTTGTTACCAACCCTCACCACCTGGGGCCGTCCCGTTAGGAAGTCCAGTACCCAGTTGCACAGGGCGGGGTCGAGACCCAGGGTCTCGAGCTTGATGACGAGTTCAAATCAAATGCTGTACAGAAACCCAGCCTAAAACCCCAAACAGCAAGCAATGCAGGTGTAGAAGCACGGTGGCTTGGAAAAACTCCCTAGAAAGGCAAAAACCTAGGAAGAAACCTAGAGAGGAACCAGGCTATGTGGGGTGGCCAGTCCTCTTCTGGCTGTGCCGGGTGGAGATTATAACAGAACATGGCCAAGATGTTCAAATGTTCATAAATGACCAGCATGGTCGAATAATAATAAGGCAGAACAGTTGAAACTGGAGCAGCAGCACGGCCAGGTGGACTGGGGACAGCAAGGAGTCATCATGTCAGGTAGTCCTGGGGCATGGTCCTAGGGCTCAGGTCCTCCGAGATAGAGAAAGAAAGAGAGAAAGAGAGAATTAGAGAGAGCACACACAGAGCACAAATTCACAAAGGACACCGAATAGGACAGGAGAAGTACTCCAGATATAACAAACTGACCCAACCCCCCCGACACATAAACTACTGCAGCATAAATACTGGAGGCTGAGACAGGAGGGGTCAGGAGACACTGTGGCCCCATCCGAGGACACCCCCGGACAGGGCCAAACAGGAAGGATATAACCCCACCCACTTTGCCAAAGCACAGCCCCCACACCACTAGAGGGATATCTTCAACCACCAACTTACCATCCAGAGACAAGGCTGAGTATAGCTCACAAAGATCTCCGCCACGGCACAACCCAAGGGGGGGAGACGACTGTACAACCATTAAGATTAATTGTCAGATTCAACAGAAGATCTCTTTGTTTCTTGGGACCTAGAACAAGCATCTCTGTTTTGTCCGAGTTTAAAAGTAGAACGTTTGGAGCCATCCACTTCCTTATGTCTGAAACACATGCTTCTAGCGAGGGCAATTTTGTGGCTGCACCATGTTTCATTGAAATGTACAGCTGTGTGTCATCCGCATAGCAGTGAAAGTTAACATTATGTTTTCGAATGACATCCCCAAAAGGTAAAATATATAGTGAAAACAATAGTGGTCCTAAAACAGAACCTTGAGGAACACCGAAATTTACAGTTGATTTGTCAGAGGACAAACCATTCACAGAGACAAATTGATATCTTTCCGACAGAGAAGATCTAAACCAGGCCAGAACTTGTCCGTGTAGACCAATTTGGGTTTCCAATCTCTCCAAAAGAATGTGGTGATCGATGGTATCAAAAAAAGTTGAGGGTACTATGGTGCTGCGCTCTAGTCAAATCAAATTAAAATCAAATGTATTTATATAGCCCTTCTTACATCAACTGATATCTCAAAGTGCTGTACAGAAACCCAGCCTAAAATCCCAAACAGCAAGCAATGCAGGTGTAGAAGCACGGTGGCTAGGAAAAACTCCCTAGAAAAGCCAAGTAACGTCAAGATCGGCCATGCAACTTCTCCTGAAAAAGAAAGATATATTGACAAGATTGAAATATTTGGTTGTGTTCTATATCTTGCTCCTTGCAAGCTTTTCACACCACTTAAAATGTGCAAAAAATTCCCCCCTCCCCCCCATACCAGATATATAGCTATTTGGCTAGCTAATGATGCTACTGACAGCTGGCTGAAGCTAACTCTTCTGACATAAACCACTTAATTAGCTTGTTTAATTTACCCTAAATTAAGAGGGACTATTATCAGAAATCAGTCTGTCGATCAGCATGTTTCTCCACGATTGCTACTATTGATCAGCTTTGGACAGACAGCTGCTTCGTGAAAACTCATCATAATGTTAGCTAGCTACTAAGAAACAGCAGCTAGCTAGTTTTTGGTGGAAGAATTCAACATTGTGTGTGTTGCACTGGTCAGCTGGTTAGCAGCATCCCTTTAGTATGACTGGCTGGCTCAGCTAGCAAGCTTAGCCTGCTTGTTAGCTAATGTTGGACAAATCACGTTAGTTTTCATGACATTGTCAAACGTCAAAATACTGCTCATTGGTGCACAAAACATATTAGCTTGATGTAAAATGATACAACTTCCTCATCAAAGAATGTCAACATTATATACAGATGTATTGTTTCAGCTTTGATTAATTCAGCCTGTTTTAGGCAATGTACAAAGCTGTATTACATCCCTTGGGATCTAATAAAAGGCCTACAGCGTTCAGTAGGATCCGTTGATCAGTTGATTGACTGTCTGCTGGTGTGGAAGTTCCCCATTGTTTATAGTTATGGATAATGTATCATTATAGTGGATAATGGATAATGTTTTATTGTAGTTATTGTTATAGTTGTAGACAATTTATCATTATAGTTATGGATAATGTATCAGTATAGTTATTGTATTAATCATTATAATTATGGATTATTTATCATTACAGTTATCATTATGGATCATTTGTGATTATAGTTGTTATCATTAAAGTGATTATAATTTATCATTATAGTTCATGTTATAGTTATCATTATATTGATCTTTATGGATAAATCATCATTGACATTATAGTTATTGTTAATTTATCATTATAGTTATGGATAATGTATCATTATGCAGTTATTATAGCTATCATTGTAGTTATAGTTATGGATTTTGTATCATTATACAGTTATTATAGCTATCATTGTAGTTATCGTTATAGTTATGGATTTTGTATCATTATACAGTTATTATAGCTTTCATTGTAGTTGTCGTTACAGTTATGGATAATGTATCATTATAGCTATCGTTACAGATCATTTATCAATGTAGTTATTTTTATTTATTTTTTATTTATTTTACCTTTATTTAACCAGGTAGGCAAGTTGAGAACAAGTTCTCATTTACAATTGCGACCTGGCCAAGATAAAGCAAAGCAGTTCGACAGATAAAACGACACAGAGTTACACATGGAGTAAAAACAAACATACAGTCAATAATGCAGTATAAACAAGTCTATATACAATGTGAGCAAATGAGGTGAGAAGGGAGGTAAAGGCAAAAAAGGCCATGATGGCAAAGTAAATACAATATAGCAAGTAAAATACTGGAATGGTAGTTTTGCAATGGAAGAATGTGCAAAGTAGAAATAAAAAATAATGGGGTGCAAAGGAGCAAAATAAATAAATAAATTTAAATTAAATACAGTTGGGAAAGAGGTAGTTGTTTGGGCTAAATTATAGGTGGGCTATGTACAGTTGCAGTAATCTGTGAGCTGCTCTGACAGTTGGTGCTTAAAGCTAGTGAGGGAGATAAGTGTTTCCAGTTTCAGAGATTTTTGTAGTTCGTTCCAGTCATTGGCAGCAGAGAACTGGAAGGAGAGGCGGCCAAAGAAAGAATTGGTTTTGGGGGTGACTAGAGAGATATACCTGCTGGAGCGTGTGCTACAGGTGGGAGATGCTATGGTGACCAGCGAGCTGAGATAAGGGGGGACTTTACCTAGCAGGGTCTTGTAGATGACATGGAGCCAGTGGGTTTGGCGACGAGTATGAAGCGAGGGCCAGCCAACGAGAGCGTACAGGTCGCAATGGTGGGTAGTATATGGGGCTTTGGTGATAAAACGGATTGCACTGTGATAGACTGCATCCAATTTGTTGAGTAGGGTATTGGAGGCTATTTTGTAAATGACATCGCCAAAGTCGAGGATTGGTAGGATGGTCAGTTTTACAAGGGTATGTTTGGCAGCATGAGTGAAGGATGCTTTGTTGCGAAATAGGAAGCCAATTCTAGATTTAACTTTGGATTGGAGATGTTTGATATGGGTCTGGAAGGAGAGTTTACAGTCTAACCAGACACCTAAGTATTTGTAGTTGTCCACGTATTCTAAGTCAGAGCCGTCCAGAGTAGTGATGTTGGACAGGCGGGTAGGTGCAGGTAGCGATCGCTTGAAGAGCATGCATTTAGTTTTACTTGTATTTAAGAGCAATTGGAGGCCACGGAAGGAGAGTTGTATGGCATTGAAGCTTGCCTGGAGGGTTGTTAACACAGTGTCCAAAGAAGGGCCGGAAGTATACAGAATGGTGTCGTCTGCGTAGAGGTGGATCAGGGACTCACCAGCAGCAAGAGCGACCTCATTGATGTATACAGAGAAGAGAGAGTTATCATTGTAGTATAATGATAAATGATTAATAACGATAACTATAATGATAAATGATCCATAACTATGTCAACGATAAATTATCCATAACAATTACGAATAACTATAATGATAACGATAAATTATCCATAACGATAACAGCTTTTGCAATACTTGCAAAAGTATTCACCCCCCTTGGCATTTTTCCTATTTTGTTGCATTACAACCTGTAATTTATTTTTATTAGGATTTCATGTAATGGACATACACAAAATAGTCAAAATTGGTGAAGTGAAATGAAAAAATTTACTTCAAAATTTAAAAATATAGTATTCACCCCCTTTGCTTACGGAAAATGTATCATTATCGTTATGGATCATTTATCATTATCGTTATGGATCATTTATCGTTATGGATAATTTATCATTATGGTTATAGTTATGGATCATTATCATCATAGTTATCATTATAGTTATGGATAGTTGATCATTAGTTATATTTATTGTATATTGTATATTGTATAGATCATTTATCTGTATAGTTATTAAAACTACTTGGCACCACACGTCCCGCTAGGGCACCTCCCCCCACTGCTCAACTGACACAGTAGCGCACAGAACGCAAAAGATATTCTTAGAAATATTTAATCTCCACACATTAACAAGTCCAATAGCTCAAATGAAAGATAAACACCTTGTTCATCTAGCCACCAAGTCAGATTTCTAAAATGTTTTACGGCGAAAACATAGCACATATTTATGTCAAACCACCACCAAAGATAGGCTAATTTACATAGCCATTTTGTAGAACAATAGATGCAATCACAAAAGCAGGATTAAAAGTAAAATAATTCACTAACCTTTTGAAAATCTTCATCAGATGACAGGAATAGGACATGTTATACAGTACATTTATGTTTTTTTCAATAATATGCTAATTATATCCATAAATCACGGTTTACATAGAAGGTCATGGCTAAAAAATGCTACAACAATGCCTGGAGAAATTATGGTAACTCTGCCAGATAACAGAAATACACATCATAAACGTTGACTAAATATACATGTTCTACATATACTTAGAAAGATACACTTCTTCTTAATAAAACAGCTGTGTTACATTTATTTTTAACTTTACAGATTTCGTTCACTAGGCTATAATGTGAGTCGGCGCTCAGGAATTAGCATTTTGGCTCCTCTATCTCGGAGTCCACAGAAACCCAAATTTAACACATAAATGTTCCCTTACCTTTGCTGTTCTTCCATCAGAAGACCTGGAAGGGTTTATACTTACCAAAAACAGCTTTAGTTTTGAAGTCTGTGTCTTTCGGTTATCAAACACGACATATTTCGGTTGAAATGCAGCCAAAAAGTAAAGTTAGTTCGTACCAAAACGTCGAAATTACATATTATATGTCGACTAAACTTGTCAAACTTGGTTCAGAACACAGCGTTAGCATGCTATATAGCTTCACCGCAATTCTCAGGACAAAGAGAAACACACGCATCGTTTAATCAATCTTGAAAGAAAGACACCACAGGCGCAGAATGCGCGTGAGAGTAACCTGTTTTCTCGCGCGACCGAAAGGATTCGGCCCGTCATTAGTCTCGTGAGCGCGTGATTCACACAATGAGAAGCCCCATTGAAAGCGGACACCGCGCTGAAGGCATAGGAACTGGTCCCAGGACTGTAGGTGCTTGGGAAGGGTGGGGGCGATGACGTCAAAGTTGGGCCAACTTTTTGGATGACAAGAGAGTTTGGGAGAATGAGTGCCCTGAGAGTTCTGCTTTACTTACAGACATAATTTAAACGGTTTTAGAAGCTTTAGAGTGTTTTCTATTCAATAATAATTTCTAATTGCATATATTAGCAATTTTTTACAGATTGTTTTCTGTTTACTATGGGCACGCATTTCACCAACGGGGGCAGTATTCTGCCCTAGCCTTAACAGTGATCATTATAGTTATCCTTATAGTTATGGATCATTTATCATTATAGTGATCATTATAGTTATCCTTATAGTTATGGATCATTTATCTGTATAGTTATTAAAGTGATCATTATAGTTATCCTTATAGTTATGGATCATTTATCATTATTGTGATCATTATAGTTATGGATCATTTATCATTATATAAATCATTATAGTTATCCTTATAGTTATGGATCATTTATCATTATATTGATCATTATAGTTATATGTATAGTTATGGATCATTTATCATTGTAGTGATCATTATAGGTATCCTTATAGTTATGGATTATTTATCATTATAGTGATCATTATAGTCATGGATCATTTATCATTATGGTGATCATTATAGTGATTATTATAGTTATGGATCATTTATCATTATAATGATCATTATAGTGATTATTATAGTTATTGGTCATTTATCATTGTAGTTATCATTATAGTTATTGATTAAAGATCATTATAGTGATCATTACAGTGATCATTATAGTTATCCTTATAGTTATGGATCATTTATCATTATATTGATCATTATAGTTATATGTATAGTTATGGATAATTTATCATTATAGTAATCATTATAGTTATCCTTATAGTTATGGATAATTTATCATTACAGTTATCCTTATAGTTATGGATCATTTATCATTATAGTAATCATTATAGTGATCATATTGTGATCGTTATAGTTATGAATAATTTATCATTATAGTTATCCTTATACTTATGGATCATTTATCATTATAGTAATCATTATAGTTATCCTTATAGTTAGGAATAATTTATCATTATAGTGATCATTATAGGTATACTTATACTTATGGATTATTTATCATTAAAGTGATCATTTATCATTATAGTGATCATTATAGTTATGGATTATTTGTCATTATAATGATCATTATAGTGGTCATTATAGTGGTCATTATAGTGATCGTTATAGTTATCGTTATAGTTATGGATCATTTATCATTATAGTAATCATTATAGTGATCATTATAGTTATGGGTCATTTATCATTGTAGTTATCATTATAGTTATGGATTTTGTATCATTATAGTGATCATTACAGTGATCATTATAGTTATCCTTATAGTTATGGATCATTTGTCATTATATTGATCATTCTAGTTATATGTATAGTTATGGATAATGTATCATTATAGTGATCATTATAGTTATCCTTATCGTAATGGATCATTTATCATTATATTGATCATTCTAGTTATATGTATAGTTATGGATAATGTATCATTATAGTGATCATTATAGTTATCCTTATCGTAATGGATCATTTATCATTATAGTGATCATTATAGATCGTCGGGCGGCAGGGTAGCCTAGTGGTTAGAGCGTTTGACTAGGAACCCGAAGGTTGCAAGTTCAAACCCCCAAGCTGACAAGGTACAAATCTGTTGTTCTGCCCCTGAACAGGCAGTTAACAGTTTCCTAGGCCATCATTGAAAATAAGAATTTGTTCTTAACTGACTTGCCTGGTTAAATAAAGGTAAAATAAAAAATCCTAATAGTTATGGATTTGTCACAGTGTTGACTTTTGCCCAATACCTGCAGCAAAAGCCTCTACCCCGTCCTCTGGCTGGACAGAGTACTTTAGGACTTTAGTTACTGCGGTGTAACAAGGGCCTAGCCGTGCGGCCCTACCAACACTCCTATTTCTTCGTAATGGCCCTTCGCGTGAGTTGGGTTTGTTCCTTCGTTCACGTTGTCACTCCCTTATTTTCCGGTCTAGTATGAGGCCTTGGATAGATATACTCCTATTTAAATATTATTAAGCGTTATGGATTCCTCCTATATTTCCTTACCTTCAAGTTATCTTTACCTATGTATATATCAATACCTAATAACGACTCCTATTAGTTATTATGCTCGTCAGCTAGTAGTCACTCGGAAACTAGTATTGGTGTATGTTTTGACTCCCTTAAAAAATATATTATTGTCCACACAATTAAATATTCTTTAGTGCAATCACTTTAACCTATAACCAGGGTTACTTTCTGTTCCGTGAGAGTGTCAGAGGCGTTTGCTCTCCAGATCATTAATCTGGCCTAGTTGTCAAAGTTTCAAGCTTTTATTAAGTCACTCTGTTTTTTGTCTTATACACATCATTACAATTGAATGGTTATACAGTTTCTCAATACAACAATAATGTTCAATCAATCCTTAATGCTTTAAGCTATGCCAGATAATATTGCAAAACTTTAAATGCATTAACACTTCTAACAATATTGACTAAATAGCAAAAATAGTTAAATTACCTTAAATGCTCAGGCCCTTGGTCGCTTTTCTGTAATTGGTATTCTCACAGCTATCACATCTGGTTCCTGGTGTCTAAATTGCGAACGCCCCCTTTGCCTGTGTGATCAAGAGGTGGTTAGACCTCTGTTTTTCGGAGACTCAGTCGGGTTCACAAGATTCAACCAGTTTCTTCAGATAGTGACCCAATAAGTACTCAAGCAAAATGATCCAGTTCTCAAAATATTGTTCTAGTCCAACAAAAAGTGTATATCCTAATACTATTCACTTCCAACTGTGCATAGACTCAATATATTGTAACTGGTACTTGGCTGTTTTTCCTTGAATTGCTAATCACCTCTGGTTCCTGGTGTCAAAAATGCGAATGCCCGCTTTGTCTATTTGATCAAGAGGTGGTTAGACCTCTGTTTTTCGGAGACTCAGTCAGGTTCACAAGATTGTGACCCAATAAGTACTTAAGCAAAATTATCCAGTTCTCAAAATGTTGTTTTAGTCTATCAAAAAGCGTATAGTGCAATAGTAAATGTACCTATGATGATTCTCCATATGAAGTCTGTCTCATATGTTAACGAGGATCATACTGTCTTATGATCTCTGTTCTCTTTATATACCTTTTTACAGGGGAAGTTCCCACTGGTGCTGTAGACCTACGTAACCTTAGGCCTGTGTGTTAAACGGAAGCTTCCTATTATTACCATCTAAGGTCATGCACTACTGACTCTCACATTGCTGCTTCCGTGTTACTGTTGGCTGATTCTACTCAATCATACCAGCTGGTTGTTTCTACCACTGAAGGTGGCGTAGGTGGTATGTCAAGCGTCAGCTGGGAGAAGTCTGATAGGTATTTCCTCTGCTTCCCCCTATTGTCCAGTTTCTGCAGGTGCGGTCCATGGTTCCATGAGGTCCCGTGAATGCCCTGTGTTGTTGTCCCCATTGCTTGATGGAGTGGGTAGATTATTTTCATCTCTTGTCACAGATCATTTATCATTATAGTAATCATTATAGTGATCATATTGTGATCGTTATAGTTATGGATCATTTATCATTATAGTTATCCTTACAGTTATGGATCATTTATCATTGTAGTTATCCTTATAGTTATTGATCATTTATAATTATAGTAATCATTATAGTGATCATATTGTGATCGTTATAGTTGTCCTTATAGTTATGGATCATTTATCATTATAGTAATCATTATAGTGATTATTGCAGTGATCATTGTAGTGCTCTTTATAGTTATGGATCATTTATCATTATAGTTATCCGTATAGTTATGGATCATGTATCATTATAGTGATCAGTATAGTGATCATTATAGTGATCAGTATAGTTAACCTTATGGATCATTTATCATTATAGTGATTATAGATATGGATCATTTATCATTATAGTGATCATTATGGTGATCATTATAGTAATCATTGTGGTGATCAGTTTAATTATCCTTATAGTGATCCTTATGGTGATCAGTATAGTGATCATTATAGTTATCCTTATAGTTATGGATCATTTATCATTATAGTGATCCTTATAGTTATGGATCATTTATCATGATAGTAATCATTATAGTGATCATTATAGTAATCATTGTGGTGATCAGTTTAATTATCCTTATAGTGATCGTAATGGTGATCAGTATAGTGATCATTATAGTTGTGGATCATTTATTATTATAGTTATCCTCATAATTATGAATAATAATGCAATATGTCTCAATAGAGTGATTGCAATTAGCTGGAGGTACAAAATAACTCTTACTTCTAAAAGGAGTCGGAGTAAGTGCAGGTGAGCAAACTACATGTTCAGTAGAAATATCACGATTGGGGCAGCTAAAGTATTCCCTTCAACGGATTTTTCTAAAACACTTAAACATGTCTACCTTAACATCAAAATCGTTGCACCTAGTTGCAGGCACAAATATAATAAAGGGTTAAACAAGGAGACATGGGCAGGGCTCAATATCTTGCTTGATAAATTAAAAAGACACTCAGTCCCCTGCCTCTAGTAGTCGTTTCTTCGAACCCTGTCGGGTGCCTCTAGTAGTCGGTTCTTCGAACCCTGTCGGGTGGGGCATCTCGTTGGTGCGCGTGCCGGCGGCCACTGCCGCCCTTCCGTCGGCCCAGTTCTTTGTATGCTATTTTAATATGAGAATGAATTAATGATATCAAGCCAAACCCAGCCATGATTACAGACACCTGTATGTGTGTGTGTCTTTTGACACTATATAAACTAGTCACCTCTGTTTGTCATTATACCCTGATGAAGACAGCTTGTCTGTCGAAACGTTGAACATTAGGCTATTACATTTTTGCATCTGAGCTCCTAGTTTGCGGCTCTCCTATATTTTTTTAAGTGTCCACCAGAGGTCACCATGTCCTTAGTAGTTGTAGTAGTAGTTTACTTTGTTCTGGCAGTGTTCGTTAGACTGGATATGGTCGTTTGATAGGGAAATGTTCTTCTTTTCTCGTCTTCGGTCCAGTTTCCTAGACTACGTTACATGCAGAGCTGCAGGCGACGCATGTCTAGTCTTCTTCCCTGTTTCTTACCCTTTTCTGCTCTGGTAGAGTCTAACCATATTACACGTGTAGCCACAGCTCCACGATTTCTTGTCTCAATGGGTGATTATTCAGGGTACAGCTAAGACCACTTTCCACACTGGCAGCAACCCGGCATGTTTTGGTCTAATGTACATTTCGTTAGGAGTCCTTTTATAGGCACTCTGGAAAAAGGGGTGTTCCATCCTTTTGGCATAATGTCTATGCTCACGTGGGCATGGTTACTGACTGGATAAAACTTTACATGACAAACAAATATCTCATCTATCCTTATCAGGTGGTAGCTGGTATCCTTATCAGGTGGTAGCTGAAGTGATGATATTGGTAATAATCTATTTCCTCCAATTCTTTTCTTCTACAGGTGCTTTGAAGGATCCATCCAAGGTAAGAGTTGTTTTTTAAAATTTGTGTTGAAAAGCTTGTTGCTTCGGGTTAAGGTTAGATTTGACATTACAGACAGCACTAAGATTGATTTGGCTCTTTCCAATACAGTAATTGATTCAACCTCTGTTTAAACCATGGAATGCAAATGTTGTCATTTAAAAAAAAATGTTTCTACAATATTTAGTGGACAATATTTAGTGGACAATATTTAGTGAACACTCCGAGCCTGCATGAATTCAACTATCAGAAAGGTTTCTCTCTGTCTTCAAATCCTCTTACCTTGGCATACTGTAACAGTTTTGACTTGAGGTTATTGTTTGTATGGATGCCAGGTAGGTTGTGCCTACCAGAGAAAATATAGGTTTCTCCTTTTGGTTTGGGAGGGAATGAGTCTCGTCTGGTCCATCAGGTCTACACCAATACAAAGAACTCATGTAAAAGTCAGGATGGACATACACTTTTCATAAACCTTAAACCATTGTAAATAACATCAAATAAATGTATTATTTTGTGTGGGTTGTATTACCAACAAATGATCACAAACACATAATACTATAACAAATAATGAGCTCTGTACCTCGGGCCTTAAAGAGTCCAGCCCGGTAAAGGAGTTCAGGGAACTCAAGTGACCTTAGTCATGCAATGTTTGTCCGTTCATAAAGTGTAGCATAAACCCAGTCTCAATCATACAATCAAAATATCAAACTCTTTTACCACACAAACATAAAGAGTATCAAATCTCAATACGTCTTCAACTACAACTGACCACATAAATCATGGTATACATCACACTAAAACAAATTAAATAGCTTCTGCAATAAAGTTGTAGTCGGTCAGTCAGACAATCCAATCTGCCAACAGAGGAGAAACGCCATGAAGAACCAGCAGAGACCAACTGAGATGTGTAGTCCAGTCCAAAAGAAGCAATGAGTGGATCCGATCCTGGTTAAACTTGAGACAAGGCTACAAAGCACACTTTTAAATACAACAAAACAAGTAAAGAAGCTTCAGAACTGAGGGTTGAACACATCCTCATTCGCACCACCATCACAACCCCACTTTTGCGCAGCTGATGATGGCGATTTAATTGGGAATGAATGGGGAAGCGCCCTATTGGAAGGAGAAGCACTGAGATGGTTCAGACAAATTCAGGGCCGTCACAATACGAGTCCATACCATCAAGTTCTGCTTTCCGGACCATATACCATAAATAGCATTGAAAAACATGTTTTTAATCAAAGTAATCCCCTATAATACTTATTAATGAATTGCGACGTGGTTGAGAAAACATGTCTTCCTAAGAACCTGGTACCTAAACAAAATATATAGTCATTGATTCAATCTCTACGTCTGGAATGTAAATGCAGACTGTATTCAATGGGTATGGATGTAGCATATACACACCTGGAAGGGACACATGGCCATAGAGAGAGGCCAGAGTGGTTTGACGCTTCTGACAACCACTTCTTGCACTCTCCTGAAAATACTGCTTTTCACATTCGTCCATTTCGGGAGGTGTTATCTTATCCAATCATAAATGATTTGAGTACCAACTCGAAGTATACAAGTTGACTGACATCTGAAAGGAGTTTTCTGGAGAAAGCAAATAAAGTGCCTGAGTGAGAAGGTAAGCAAGCTTTCATCTACATGGTTTGACCATGTACTGTACATTTGAAGAACCTGAAAAAAATGTATGTCATTACATGTCTAAGATTCTTGGGAACATCTTGCAATGCTGCTATCAAGATTTCATGCTGAATTGTTGAACCGATTGTAGATTTACAGCGAGTAGGTGGCTATCAAGTTGTTTAACTAGCTTGCCACCGTTATCTAACTGAGGGAAAGAGTGGGGCGTTCTGCTTGGCTGTGGCGGAGATGTTCTCTCTCACTGCTCTCTCTGTCACCCTGTCTCACTCTATCGATTTGGTAAAAATAAAATAAAATTGATTATCTACGTTTAATACTCAGGTTCTTAGGAACAATTTGATGTGCAGAAATTGAGACTTCATTGAGGTGACATGCTGTTTTTAGCAAGTCTACTAGCTAGCTAGGTAAGGTTAGCTAGTTCATGGGGGAGAGAAGTGTTACTTGCCGCCTGACTTTCTCACACAGGAGAGAGAGAAAGGAAATAAAGAGGGAGAGAGAGTAGTGGGCAGGAAGGGATGAAAAGAGAGAAAATGGGGGAGAAGATATGGAAAGGAAGGATACATTTTGACTGATAAATGCAGAAATGACAGATGCTCATTATTTTTATTGTTTGATATTAATAATATTCTAGCCATGTTTAACAGATATCTTGCTCTTCTGGATGGCCTATTCTGATCAATTAGTGTTTATAATGTACAGTGCTTTCAGAAAGCATTCACACCCCTTGACATTTTCAAGATTTTGTTTTGTTACACAGTGAATTCAAAATGGATTACATTTAGATTTGTGTCACTGAACTACACACAATAACCCATAATGTCAAAGTGAAATGTAGTTTTTAGATTTTTTTTTACAAATAAGTACAGGAGTAAAAATGTGTTTAATTAACAAGTCACATAATAAGTTGCATGGAATCACTCTGTGTGCAATGAAGTCACGCCTACTCCCGCTCCCCCTCTCCAGCGCTTGACGTCACCTGTCTACTAACCACCAGTCCTGGAAACCATCATTATGCACACCCGCTCCCCATCATTATGCACACCTGGGCTTCATCATCATCTATATTACATTCCCTTTATTTAGCCCTCAGTAGCCTCAGTAATCAGGCAGTATTGGTTTGTTGTCATAATCAGTAGGCACCTCCTGTTTTGATAATTTACCTTTCAATGCATTTCGTCATCAATTTACCTTTCATCACTCCCTGCATATTCGTGACAGAATACTGCCTCACAATATGGAAGTAGCAGAAGATAAAACCATCTTCCAGACTGTCAACGAACAGGGTCATCTACTCCACCAACACCACGCCCAGCTGGCGGAACTGGGTACGGCCATGGTGGATGTCCTCCACTTTCTCCACCGCCTTAAAACCCTCAGCGAGGCTCTCCATACCCCTATCAGAGGGCCTCCTACCATGGGTCGTCACAGGGAGTCAGTCCTCCAGCCTACCCAGCCGTCCCCCTAGGTCAGCAATGTCTGACTGTCCTATTCAGAGAAGTATGACGGTACTCCATCCCAATGTCGTGGCTTCCTACTCCAGTGCTCCCTCTGTTTTGCCCATCAGATGGGAGCCCCCACCACTGAGAGGTCCAAGATTGCCACGGTAATTTCCCTGCTCACCAGGCAGGCATTGGAGTGGGCTATGGCCGTCTGGAAGAGAGGAGAGGAGAGGAGGAGCTGGTTTCCTTTGTGAGGTTCATGGCTCTGTTCAGGGCGGTCTTCGACCATCCTCCAGTGGGCAGAGAGGGAGGTAAGAAACTTCTCCAACTCTAGCAGGTTGCTCAGACAGCTGCGGAGTACGCCCTCACCTTTTGGACTGTGGCAGGTTTTCCAATGCCTTGCAAAGAAGGGTACCTATTAGTAGGGTAAAAAAAAAGTAGACACTGAATATCCCTTTGAGCATGGTGAAGTTGTTAATTACGTATAAATACACCCAGATACTAAGATACAGGCCTCCTTCCTAACTCAGTTGCTGTAAAGGAAGGAAACAGCTCACGGATTTCATCATTAGACCAATGGTGATTTTAAAACAGAGTTTAATGGCTGAGGATGGATCAACAACATTGTAGTTACTCCACAATACTAACCTAAATGACAGAGTGAAAAGAAGGAAGCCTGTACAGAATACAAATATTCCAAAACATGTATCCTGTTTGCAACAAAGCACTGAAATTGTACTGCAAAAAAATGTCAAAGAAATTAACTTTTTGTCCTGAATACAAAGCGTTATGTTTGGGGCAAATCCAACTCAACACATCACTGAGTACCACTCCACATATTTTCAAGGGTAGTGGCGGCTGCATCATGTTATTGCTTGCGGCTCTGGCTGCTCCATGTAGGCTGACAGCTCTGGCGGCTTCTTACAGACTGGCAGCTCTGGCGGCTCCGTGCAGACTCGCAGCTCCTTGCAGACTGGCAGCTCCTTACAGACTGGCAGCTCCTTGCAGACTGACAGCTCCTTGCAGACTGGCAGCTCCGTGCAGACTGGCAGCTCCGTGCAGACTGGCAGCTCCTTGCAGACTGGCAGCTCCTTGCAGACTGGCAGCTCCTTGCAGACTGGCAGCTCGGGCTGCTCCATGCAGACTGACATCTCTGGCTGCTCCATGCAGACTGACGGCTCAGGCTGCTCCATGCAGGCTGGCAGCTCTGGCTGCGCTGAACAGGCAGGAGACTCCAGCAGCGCTGTAGAGGAGGAAGGCTCTGGCAGCGCTGAACAGGCGGGAGACTCCGGCAGCGCTGTAGAGGAGGAAGGCTCTGGCAGCGCTGAACAGGCGGGAGACTCCGGCAGCGCAGGAGAGGAGGAAGGCTCTGGCTGCGCTAAACAGGCAGGAGAATCCAGCAGCACTGGAGAGGCGAGGCGCACTGTAGGCCTGATGCGTGGTGCTGGTACCGGTGGTACTGAACCGAGAACACGCACAGGAAGCCTGGTGCGGGGAGCTGCTACCGGAGGGCTGGAGTGTGGAGGTGGCACAGGATGGGCTAGACCGTGAAGGCGTACTGGAGATCTTGAGAGCAGTGCTGGCACAGGACGTGCAAGGCTAGGGATGTGCACAGGAGGCCTGGTGCGTGAGGCTGGCACCAACTTCACCAGCCGACTAACACGCACCTCAGGACGAGTATGGAGCGCTAACCCAGGTGCCATCAAATCCCCGACACGTTCCGTCGGGCGAATTCCATGCAAAAAGCACCAACACAGCAACTCCCTCATTTCTCTCTCCTCCAATTTCCCCATTAACTCCTTCACAGTCTCTGCTTCGCTCACCTCCAACACCGGCTCTGGTTCTGGTCTCCTCCTTGGCTCCTCACGATAAACAGGGAGAGTTGGCTCAGGTCTGACTCTTGACTCTGCCACACTCTCCCTGAGCCCCCCCCCCCCAATACATTTTTGGGGCTGATTCTCAGGCTTCCTTCCGAGTCGCCGTGCTGCCTCCTCATACCGGCGCCTCCCCGCTTTTCCGCCTCCAGTTCTTCTTTGGGGCGGCGATATTCTCCAGGCTGAGCCCAGGGTCCTTCTCTGTTTAAGATTTCCTCCCATGTCCAGAAATCCTTATTGCGCATCTCCTCTTTGGGCTGCTCCTGCCTGTTGACACGCCGCTTGGTCCGTTGGTGGTGGGTGATTCTGTTACGGTTTTCTAGGTGTGAAGGATAGTCGGACCAAAATGCAGCGTGTAGATTGCGATCCATGTTTAATGAACAATGTGAAACACGAATAAACACAAAACACTACAAAACAAAGAACGTAACGAAAACCCGAAACAGCCTATACTTGTGTAAATAAACAAAGAGCTAGGAACAACGACACTAAGGACAATCACCCACGACAAACTCAAAGAATATGGCTGCCTAAATATGGTTCCCAATCAGAGACAACGATAAACACCTGCCTCTGATTGAGAACCACTCCAGACAGCCATAGACTTTGCTAGATAACCCCACTAGCTACAATCCCAATACATACACACCAAAACCCCAAGACAAAACACACCACAATACAAAAACCCCATGCCACACCCTGGCCTGACCCAATACATGAAGAAAAACACAAAATACTTAGACCAGGGCGTGACACTTGTCATCATTAACCTCTATAAAAAGCACAGGAAAAATCCTAGAGGAAAGCCTGTTCAGTCTGCTTTCCACCAGACAACGGGAGACAAAATCACCTTTCAGCAGGACAATAACATAAAACACTAGGCCGAATATACACTTGAGTTGTTTAACAAGACGACATTGAATGTTATGTTCCTGAGTGGCCTCGATAGAATTTTGACTTAAATTGGCTTCAAAATCTAATGGCAAGACTTGAAAATGAATGTCTAGCAATGATCAACAACCAACTTGACGGAGCTTGAAGAATTTTTATATTGTACAATAAAGATATGCAAAGTTCTTAGGCTTACCCAGATGGACTCATAGCTGTTATCGCTGCCAAAGGTGATTCAAGATATGAGTGTTTTATTTTATTTTCTATTTTGACATGAGTATTGTGTGTGGATGATTGACAAAAAAATGCCAGTTAAATACAGTTTAAGCCCAATTTGTTACACAACAAAATGTATAAAAAGTCAAGGGGAGTGAAAACTTTCTGAAGGTACTGTATGTGTGTATATATATATATAAACTTCCGAAGTCAGAAGTTTACATAAACCTTATATCACGACTTCCGCCGAAGTCGGTCCCTCTCCTTGTTCGGGCGGCGTTCGGCGGTCGACGTTGCAGGCCTTCTAGCCATCGCCGATCCACAATCATTTTCCATTTGTTTTGTCTTACACACCTGATTTCACTCACCCAATTACTTATTCATTATTTAACCCTCTGTTCCCCCCATGTTTGTTTGTGAGTGATTGTTCGTTGTAAATCGGTCCGTTATTGTGGGCTCGCTATATTGCTTTGTATATGTGTATTTTGAGTAAAGTACGTTGATTACTTATATATGCTGCCCTGCACCTGACTCTCTACACCAGCTTCACACAGGACCATTACACCTTAGCCAATAATATTTAAAATCAGTTTCACAATTCCTGACATTTAATCCTTGTAAAATTCCCTGTCTTAGGTCAGTTAGGATCACCACTTGATTTTAAGAATGTGAAATGTTACCAGATTTTTCAGTACTGCCCACAAATTTTCCATGGGATTGAGGTCAGGGCTTTGTGATGTTTCAGTACTGCCCACAAATTTTCCATGGGATTGAGGTCAGGGCTTTGTGATGGCCACTCCAATACCTTGACTTTGTTGTCCTTATGCCATTTTACCACAACTTTGGAAGTATGCTTGGAGTCATTGTCCATTTGGAAGACCCATTTGCGACCAAGCTTTAACTTCCTGACTGATGTCTTGAGATGTTGCTTCAATCTATCCACGTAATTTTCCTTTCTCATGATGCCATAATTTTTGTGCAGCGCACCTGTCCCTCCTGCAGCAAAGTACCCCCACAACATTATGCTACCACCCCCGTGCTTCACGGTTGGGACGGTGTTCTTCGGCTTGCAAGCCTCCCCCTTTTTCCTCCAAACATAATGATGGTCATTATGGCCAAAGAGTTCTATTTTTGTTTCATCAGACCAGAGGACATTTCTCCAAAAAGTGTGATCTTTGTCCCCATTTGCAGTTGCCAACCGTGGTCTGGCTTTTTATGGCGGATTTGGAGCAGTGGCTTCTTCCTTGCTGAGCGACCTTTCAGGTTACGTCGATATAGGACTCGTTTTACTGTTGATATAGATCATTTGTACCCGTTTCCTCCAGTATCTTCAGATGGTCCTTTGGTGTTGTTCTGGGATTGATTTGCACTTTTCGCACCACTGTACTTTCATGCATCTATCACAGATTGGAGTAGGAATCGGCTTGAATACATTTGTTTGAGGTCCTGGATAGGTATTTGCCCTTTATCATTATACATGTCTCGCAAGTTATGCACACCCTTATCCGCCCACAATAGGTACACAAAAGGCCTATTATTTGTCAGCAGGTTATGGTTATGCATGTAGGAGTAGATTCAGAGAGCTTGTTCATGTTGCCTATATATTTCTCAGCGTAGCACCATACTTTTAGTGAGTTGCTCTAATTACCTTAATACCAGAAATTTGTAAGACTATGGTTGCAATAAGTTCTTCATCTATGCCTCTCCAAGAACCTGCAATAGAATCATCGAACCATACTCAAGGATTTTATTTTGGTAGACAAGTAATATACTTCGTAGTCAAACAAACCTCCTGTTCTCTTTAATCTCGTAAGAGTATCATATCGAATACGTAGCTTTTTATCATTCCAAATCAGCTTTGAGGTATTTGTATTTATTATGGATCCCCATTAAAATACATTCACAACATATTAAGTGTATGACCTCAGGCCCCTACTCTACTACCACATACAGTTGATGTCAGAAGTTTACATACACGTAGGTTGAAGTCATTCAAATGTGTTTTTCAACCACTCCACAAATGTCTTGTTAATTAACAGACTATATTAACAGACTATAGTTTTGGCAAGTTGGTTAGGACATCTACTGTGCATGCCACAAGCAAATTTTCCAACATTTGTTTGCAGACAGATTATTTCACTTATAATTCCCTGCATCACAATTCCAGTGGGTCAGAAGTTTAAATACACTAAATTCCAGAAAATTATGTCATGGCTTTAGAAGCTTCTGTTAGGTTAATTGACATCATTTGAGTCAATTGGAGTGCCTTCAAACTCAGTGCCTCTTTGCTTGACATCATGGGAAAATCAAAAGAAATCAGCCAAGACCTCAGAAAATAAATTGTAGACCTCCACAAGTCTGGTTCATCCTTAGGAACTATTTCCAACCGCCTGAAGGTACTAGGTTCATCTGTACAAATAATAGTACACACGTATAAACACCATGGGACCACGCAGCTGTCATACCGCTCAGGAAGGAGACGTGTTCTGTCTTTTAGAGATGAACGTAAAAGTGCAAATCAATCCCAGAACAGCAATGGAACTTGGGAAGTTGCTGGAGGAAACAGGTAAAAAAGTATCTATATCTACAGTAAAACGAGTCCTATATCGACATAACCTGAAAGGCCCTCAGAATGTAAGCAGCCACTGCTCCAAAACCGCCATAAAAATGCCAGACTACGGTTTGCAACTGCACATGGGGACAAAGATCATACTTTTTGGAGAAATGTCCCCTGGTCTGATGAAACAAAAATAGAACTGTTGGGCCATAATGACCATCGTTATGTTTGGAGGAAAAAGGGGGAGGCTTGCAAGCTGAAGAACACAATCCCAACCGTGAAGCAAGGGGGTCGCAGCATCCGGTTGTGGGGGTGCTTTGCTGCAGGAGGGACAGGTGCACAACACAAAATGGATGGCATCATGAGAAAGGAAAATTGTGGATATATTGAAGCAACATGTCTACCCACTGGGAATGTGATGAAAGAAATAAAAGCTGAAATAAATAATCTATTATTCTGACATTTCACATTCTTAAAATAAAGTCGTCAACCTAACTGATCTAAGACTAGGATTTAATGTCAGGAATTGTGAAAAACTGAGTTTAAATGTATTTTCAAAGGTGTATGTAAACTTCCGACTTCAACTGTACATACTACCACAATCAGCCCAACTAACTGATGCCTGTATATTAGCTTAGATAGCTACTGTTGTAGCTTCACTTCTGTTATTTTTCACTGTATTTATTACTGTTTTTATTTCTTTACTTGTTCAACTAATACCTTTTTTCCACTATTGGTTAGCCTGTAAGTAAGCATTTCACTGTAAGGTGTATGTGGCGCACGTGACATATAAACTTTGATTTGATTTGAGCCATGGAGGGAACATCCAAGTCCCTGGCAGAAGACAGCTGGTACATGGGCTCAAAACGATTTGAAGGTCTTAAGTCCGGACACAGGGGAAGAAGGCAGGCGCGCCGAGAATTATTATTTTCTTTATTTCTGGTTCTGACACACATCCATTCACGCTCACCTGGAGTCCAACAATGAGCAGCCATTTACGCTCACCTGGAGTCCAACAATGAGCAGCCATTTTCTAGTTCAAGCTAGTAGAGGGGTACAGTGGTGGAAATTGATCATAGTTGAGTATGCTCCCATTATGATCCTGTTGGATGTTTTGATAGGAATCATTTAAAGATACCGATAGTCTCATAGAATCCTTATTCAGTTAAAGGCACTTGGTCAAATGTTTTATTTAAAAACTAAGACTTTGGTAAATGTGTTAAGTGCACAGTTTTGATGAAACGGTTATTAAAAGTAAACAACAGCACAGCAACACGACAACACGGAAGTGTGATGTGTGATGTTTGTAATCACTGCCAAATGTGTTGAGTAGGATTAACCATTGTTGGATTAACCATTTTTGGTCATTGACTTTAATTCCTCAAAGTATTTTGGAGGAGGAGGTATAGGCAGCATAGAGAAAATAACATTTAGTCGACCCAGTACGTTCATTTTTACTATAGCAATCTTACCTTGTAATTAGATTTTTAGAGAGGACCATCTCTGCAAATCAGAGGTGATCTCCTCTTTTAGTTTGACATAGTTCCTTCTACAAACTTGGGAAAATTTGGTTGGTATGCATACGCCCAAATAAATAAAGTCTGCCTCATGCTACTGCACTGGAGATGCAGCAGGCAAAGTAAGCTGTTTCACAGGGCTATTTAGGGGCACCATTACATCTTTTTCCTAGTTTATTTCATATCAAAGAATGAACCAAAAACATAAAATAATTTCACAATCTGTGGAAGGATATTTGAAAGGTCTGATAACTACTATGTCATCAGCATAGTGACACTTTATGCTGCGTAACTTTTATATTGATTGGTGAAATAGGTGGGTCCAATCTAATCGCTTGAACAAGGGGCTCCAAAGACAGGGCAAAGGGCGTTGGTGATAATGGACATCCTTGTTTTGTGAAACGTTGTAAACAGAAAGTCTTGGATATAATGTTTCCCGTCTGCACAACTGCTCGTGTTGCAGAGTACAATGTTTTTAACACGGAGATAAATCCTTTACCAAAACCAAAGGACTCCAAAACACAAAATAAATTGTTCCATTCTTGCCTATCAAAGGCTATTTCAAACTAAAAAGTGAAGCATGGACTAGGTGTTTTTCTAATATTGTCTGAGGCTAAAAGACATCACTTAAGTCTCCTCCCATAACAAGTTGGTATTGTTGTAAGATCTAATAGGGCTCCCAAGTGGCGCAGCAGTCTAAGGCACTGCATCTCAGTGCTAGAGGCGTCACTAGAGACACCCTGGTTCAGCGGTCTAAGGCACTGCATCTTGGGTGCTAGAGGCGTCACTACAGACACCCTGGTTCAGCGGTCTAAGACACTGCATCTCAGTGCTGGAGGCGTCACTACAGACCCTGGTTCAGTGGTCTAAGGCACTGCATTTCAGTGCTAGAGGCGTCACTACAGACACCCTGGTTCAGCGGTCTAAGACACTGCATCTCAGTGCTCGAGGCGTCACTATAGACCCTGGTTCAGCGGTCTAAGACACTGCATTTCAGTGCATCACTACAGACACCTTTTATTTTCTTAGTGGCTGAGTGAGGAACACATAAATATAGAATGTATGGATAATTGTATAATTTGTTTATCAAGAAATTAAATAAAAATCACCTATTTCAATATAAACAGGAAAATATATTTTTATACACCGTTATACACATTTGTGAACAAACTCTGACAAAGGTTTTAACAATAATAGAAACAAAAACAGTAACCACCCACAATTGAGGAAATCTATAGCTTCAACTATTCTCTTTGCCTGGAATGAACTCAAATTCACTAACATCAGGAGGAGGCTCTCAAGCAGCGACGCACGTCGCAAGTCAGTCCCATTATGTCAGTCACTTGTCTTTATCCAACATGACATGAATACGCGGCAGCTGCAGTTAAGCAATACTGTATAACTAGAATGACAACAACCAAGTCAAGCAAGTTAACAAATCAACCAGGCCCCTCATACCAAATTAACTAAGTTATGTAGCTGAATAACAAATAAACATGGGTAACATTAGCTACTTAGTCTGCAGTGGGAAGAATCTGGAGGAATTGTTTGCGACGACTGGGCTCCTTCTCTTGTAGTTGTCCTCAGCTGCAAGGCATGCCTCTGCTTCTTTTACAGTATGGAATTCAAGAAGTGTTCTATTTTTCCTGATCTCCAGGATGGCTGGGTATGTCAGGAATGGGCAAAGTCTTCTTGCTGTCATCTGTCGTTTGATGTAGTCAAAGGATTTCATCTTCAGTGTGGTTTCATTTTAGCAACAGTATCCATTTTGGTAGATTCTCCTGGAGAAAACCTTTTGGGTCAGAACCCTCCGCGGTTTCATCCAGGCCCACCATAAGTATGTTCAGTTTCCTCTCTCTGTCTTCAAGCACATAATTTTCTCCCTCAGTTGCATCACTGCTTCTCGGCAGGTGGCTATGTCGTCTGTAGCAGTCCTTGTGCTAACCTGCATCTCTTCACAGCATCGCTCCAGAGACTTGCATGTGACAGATGTTATGTTGTTTGAGAGTTTTAAGATAGACGTTTTGGAGGCTTCTACCATATATTTAAGTGATTTAATTTCTCCAGAAAGCAGTTCCTCCAGGGATTCCTTAACTGCTTGTTTGAACATTGCATCGAAGTTTGTTGTTGATTCAGAGCCTTCATTATGGCAGAGTTGGATGTACCGTCACTGGTCTTAGTTGGCTCGTTGTCTTTCTTTGTTAGCGATGCTTTTAGGCTTTCCTGTGCCTTAGTTGAGTGTCCTCGGTTGGGTAAACCCATGTAATTAAGCATTTTGATGATCAGAGGCAAGTTGTCAGAAATGTATTATAGATATTGGACTTTTGAGACGGTACTAGGAACTAACCTTGCATCTCTGACAAAAGGCCACCGGAAGTTTGTTGTGCACACATTTATAATCACTTGCAATCTCACTTTTACTAGAGTAGCTATCAGCGAGGTTATCCGCCAACACACACACACACACACACACACACACACACACACACACACACACACACACACACACACACACACACACACACACACACACACACACACACACACACACACACACACACACACACACACACACACACACACACACAGTGGGAGTGGTAAAGGTATGGTGAGTCTAGCATAGAAGGTGTGGGAGGAGTTGGGAATGGACATTTCCACATAGAAATTTTCATTGGAATGCATTGATTTGAATGCATATATTTCTATGGTTTGAAAAGTAGAAAAACATTTCTCAGCTATTGTAGTCTGAAGCAGTCTGTAATGTTAATTTGGTGTCTCTAGCTCAAAGGTTTTAGAGCAGGGTTAGGAAGAAGAAAAATAATAAGAGCATGTCAAACAAGCGTTTCTGTTACAAGAACACTAAACCCTAAAAGTGCCTCTGGTTAGTTCAGTAGTATATCTAGGTCAAAATGATTATCAATGATTATCAATGTCAATGATTATCAATAAACATGAAATATTCACATAAATGAATACATTTGCATATATGTATTTAATTACATTTAATTTGAACATGCAAATGAATTACTTAAAAATCACACAATGTGATTTTCTGGATTTTCGTCCTCTGATTTGTCATCCAAAGGGTCCCAGCTATAACATGTAGTGTCGTTTTGTTAGATAAAATCCTGTAGAAACACAGTTTGCACTGCTGTCCAGTGTCTTAGACCGCTGCACCATTCGGGAAGTTCCATCCACAAAGTTTTTCATGCTTATCAATTGCCTTGTACAAATTATCAAATTATCAAAATAGTAAAAAATCAGCCCGTGTCGTCATCTGCCAGAGAGTAGCCCCAATCGTCCCGTGCGCCAAGTAATACATTTGGGACAGATAACTTCGGAATCAGCCCGAGCTCAATCCCCGCATCCTAGCCATAAGTAATAGTTCCGAAGGCGGCCCAGACTCGGCCATATGACGACGGCCGAGTCTGACTCTCAGCCGAGTGCCCCAAATCGGGCACAGGTGTGTCCCATTTCGTTGACAACCCTTCCGGCTCCTCCCACCGACATCCTATTAAGGAAACGAGCAAAGAGAAAGAATTCGGCAGACAGAGTGGGAGGGTCATAACATGTCATAATATGGTCATAACACTGTCATGACACATATATTTAGACCTGTTGAGACATATATTGTGTTATTTTATGGCTGGTCCAGTCAGACACCTACATAAGAGTGTCAAAACCTACTAAACCTACTACACAAGGCAAAAAGTTCCATTACACCATAGCCTACCTGTCAACAGTATGTTTATGTTATTTTCTGAAATTGACCATATTCAATTATCATTGCAATTGATCACAAATTGATGTCAGACATGTACCTACCCCAATGCTCTGTTGCTAATGAATGCAGGAGCAGATTTTAGGAGCAGGGCATCAGTTTTGTACGATTATGATTGTCATAATGCTTCTTGACAGTGTCATAAAGTTATTTAAAATATTTTTAAAAAACATGACTGTAAATAATTAATTACAACAAAGGATTAAAGAAACAAACTTTTTTTTAAAAGCAAACTTCTTGGAAGGGAAAAAAAACGTAACACAACACAATATATGGGTCTAGATACTGTTATGACCATGTTATGTCAGCTGTTATGACATATTATGACATGCTTATGCCATAATGTGTTATGATGCTGAGTATTAAGTAACGTTTTCCAGAATATTATTCTGGAAAATAATGCAGGGCATTATAATACATGCTCTAGAATGTCCTTCAAGCCAATTAGAAACGAGTATTTAACAATAATTCAGAATAATTATTGACTTCACTTCTGTTATACTTACAATTATTACATGCATAGTATAACACTATGGAATGGCTATTGCTTCTATAGCTCATATCTTCTGGTCTAGGCCTAGCAAGTGGAATAGAATGTTATATAGAGTGTCTTGGCTAACACAACGTATTTCTCCAACACTTTATTGAGTGTTTTGGCTAATGCAATGTATTTCTACAACACTATATTGAGTGTTTTGGCTAATACATAATATATTTCTCCAACATTATGTTGAGTGTCTTGGCTAACACAATGTATTTCTCCCTCCACCCCTGTAGCTGCAGACGCTGAGAGGCTCAGACACTGCCAAATCCTTGGACAGTGATGTTAGCGATGTGTCCGCTATGCCATGTGCTTCTCAGCTCAGCAGCATGAGCCACATGTCTGTCCAGTCGGAGACGGCAAAGGGAAGCCACAACATCAGGTGGGACTGAGCTCTGTGTCTGGCCTGCCTGGCCTGCCTTACCTCTGGAACCTACTAATGCTAATGCCACTGGCGATGGGCAAGCTGCCTCAATTCATGGTTGTTCATTACTCTGGTATGCAGAAATGTTCCATTTGGAAATATTTGCACCCAGCTACTATTTGAAAGGGAACGTGAGTATTCTATGCAGACAAGTACTGCTCTCTTGACGGTTTAGTTCATGATTGACTTTGCTCAGACTAGAAGCGAATGACTGAACATGTTTTTTGAGGTTTTTTCCATCACAAGCTTGGCTATATGTTGCTATGGTGTATTACGGATATTACAATGGGATTTCAAACAGAAGAGCATACAGTATGTTTGAGAAAACCCTTTGCCAGGGATGTGCAACTCCAATCTTTTTTGGGGCAAGTGTCTGCTGGTTTTCATGTTGCCTGTATGAGTCAGATAGTTCACTTGTTTTCTGGGTCTTGATATTTCACTTTGGTTTGCCATTCTATGTTGTATGTCTGCCTTGCCTGTTTCATACAATATTCTATTTGAATTTATTATTTATTTCAGGTAGGCTAGTTGAGAACAAGTTCTCATTTACAACTGCGACCTGGCCAAGACAAGGCAAAGCAGTGCGACACAAATAACAACACAGAGTTACACATGGAAAACACATACAGTCAATAACACAGTAGAAAGAAAGTCTATATACTGTGTGTGCAAGTGAGGTAAGATAAGGGAGGTAAAGGCAATAAATAGGCCATAGTGGTGAAATAATTACAATTTAGCAATTAAACACTGCAGTGATGTGCAAGTAGAGATACAAGGGTGCAAAGGAACAAACAAATAAATAAATTTGGTGATGAGGTAGTTGGATGGGCTATTTACAGATGGCATATGTACAGGTGCAGTGATCTGTGAGCTGCTCTGACAGCTGGTGCTTAAAGTTAGTGAGGGAGATATGAATCTCCAGCTTCAGTGATTTTTGCAATTCGTTCTAGTCATTGGCAGCAGAGAACTGGAAGGAAAGGCGGCCAAAGCAGATATTGCCTTTGGGGGATGACCAGTGAAATATACCTATTGGAGCACATACTACTGGTGGGTGCTGCTATGGTGACCAGTGAGCTTAGATAAGGCGGGCTTTACCTAGCAAAGACTTATAGATGATCTGGAGCCACTGGGTTTGGTGACGAATATGAAGCGAGGGCCAGCCAACGAGAGCATACAGGTCGCAGTGGTGGGTAGTATATGGGGCTTTGGTGACAAAAGAGATGGCACTGTGATAGACTGCATCCAATTTACTGAATAGAGTGTTGGAGGATATTTTGTAAATGACATCGCCGAAGTCGAGGATCGGTAGGATTGTCAGTTTTAAGAGGGTATGTTTGGCAGCATGAGTGAAGGATGCTTTGTTGCAAAATAGGAAGCCGATTCAAGATTTACTTTTGGGTTTGGAGATGCTTAATGTGAGTCTGGAAGGAGAGTTTATAGTCTAATCAGACACCTAGGTATTTGTAATGTCAACATATTCACTCAGAACCATCCATAGTAGTGATGCTGGACGGGCTGGCAGGTGCAGGTAGCGATCGTTTCAAGAGCATGCATTAGGTTGTACTTGCATTTAAGAACAGCTGGAGGACACAGAAGGAGAGTTGAATGGCATTGAAGCTCGTCTGCAGGTTGGTTAAGATTGTGAGGAAAGCACTTTTAAAGAATAACCAGGCATCTTCTACTAACCGAATGAGGTCAATATCCTTCCAGGATACCCGGGCCAGGTTGATTAGAAAGGCCTGCTCGCTGAAGTGTTTTAGGGAGTATATGACAGTGATGAGGGGTGGTCGTTTGACTGCAGATCCATTACGGACCAAGCAATGAGGCGGTGATTGCTGAGATCCTGGTTGAAGATAGCAGAGGTGTATTTTTAAGGCAGGTTGGTTAGAATGATATCTATGAGGGTGACGGTGTTTATGGATTTGAGGTTGTACCTGGTAGGTTCATTGATAATTTGTGTGAGATTGATGGCATCAAGCTTAGATTGTAGGATGGCCTGGGTGTTAAGCATGTCCCAGTTTAGGTCAGCTAACAGCACAAGCTCTGAAGATAGATGGGGTCAATCAATTCACATATGGTGTCCAGGGCACAGCTGGGGGCAGAAGGTGGTCTATAGCAAAGCTGCAACAGTGGGAGACTTGTTTCTGGAAGGATGGACTTTTCAAAGTAGAAGGTCAAATTGTTTGGGCACAGACCTGGATAGTATGACAGAAGGCTGGCTATCTCTGCAGTAGATTTCAACTACGACACCTTTGGCAGTTCTTTCTTGTCAGAAAATGTTGTAGTTGGGGATGGAAATTCAGGATTTTTGGTGACCTTCCTAAGCCAGGATTCAGACACGATTTGGACACCCGGGTTGGCGGAGTGTGCTAAAGCAGTGAATAAAAAAACACTTAGGGAGGAGGCTTTTAATGTTAACATGCATGAAACCATGGCTTGTACGGTTACAGAAGTCAACAAATGAAAGGGCCTGGGGAATGGAGAATGGAGTAGAGCTAGGCACTGCAGGGTTTAACCTCTACATCACCAGAGGAGCAGAGGAGGAGTAGGATAAGGGTACGGCTAAGGGCTATAAGAACTGGTCGTCTAGTACGTTCGGGAACAGAAAGTAAAAGGAGCAGGATTCTCAGTGCGGTAGAATAGATTCAATGCATAATGTACAGGATGTGGTAGGATGTGAGTACAGTGCTGGTAAACCTAGGCATTGAGTGACGATGAGAGAGGTATTGTCTCTAGAGACATAAATTAACCCAGGTGAGGTCACAATAGGGTTAGCTGAGGCATATTGAGCAGGGCTGGAGGCTCTACAGTGAAATAAGACAATAATCACTAACCAAAACAGCAATAGACAAGGCATATTGACATTAAGGAGAGGCATGCGTAGCCGAGTGATCATTGGGTCCAGTGAGTAGCTGGGCGGGCTGAAAACACGGCGATTCAGACAGCTAGCAGGCCGGGGCTAGCAGGCTAGCAGAAGGGCCTTAGAGGGACGTCGCAATGGAAGAAGTCTGTTATAGCCCCTACCTGTGGTTAGGGTTAGGGTTAGGGTTAGCAGTCAGCAGACCAGTCGTGATGGATCAGCAGAGGGCCATGTAGTAAAAGGGTCCAGGCCAATTGGCAAAATATGTTTAGTAACCCAAAAAATTGGAATGCTCTAGACAGCTAGCGGGCTGCGGCAAGAAGGCTAGTAGATGGGCAGTCAGGGGACATCGTGACGGAGGAGCCTGTTGAAAAACCCCCTCGGGCGCATTACGTCGGTAGTCCAGTCGTGATGGATCGGCGCGGCTCTGTATCGGCAATAAAAGGGGTCCAGGCCAATTGGCAAAATAGGTATTGTAGCCCAAGGGGTGGCTGATGGACCTCTTCAGTTAGCCGGGAGATGGGCCTAGCATAGGCTAGCTCCAGGTTAATTGGTGCTTGCTTCGGGACAGAGACGTTAGCCAGGAGGTTAGCTGATGATCGCTAGCAGTGGCTAGCTGACTACTAGCTGGTAGCTAGTTAGCTGGCTAGCTACTGTTGGGGGTTTCGGTTCTAAAGTAAAGAAAATAGCAAAACCATACCACATTGGGTGAGGCGGGTTGCAGGAGAGAATGTTGAAGTTGGGGATAAGAAAAATATATACACTGGACACGACAAGAATAAGACAAAAGACGCCTGACTGCTATGCCATCTTGGATCCGATTAGTCTGCATTGCCTATTTCTTACAATATTCTTTGCCTGCCTTGCCTGTTTCTGAGAATGTTCTATGTCTGCCAGTTTCTGAGAATGTTCTGTCTGCCTGTTTCTGAGAAAGTTCTACAGTTGAAGTCCGAAGTTTACATACACTTAGGTTGGAGTCATTTTTCAACCACTCTAAGTTGGTTAGGACATCTACTTTGCGCATGCCACAAGTAATTTTTCTAACAATTGTTTACAGACAGATTATTTCACTTATAATTCACTGTATTACAATTCCATTGGGTCAGGAGTTTACATACACTAAGTTGACTGTGCCTTTAAACAGCTTGGAAAATTCCAGAAAATAATGTCATTGCTTTAGAAGCTTCTCTTAGGCTAATTGACATATGAGTCATATGAGTCAATTGGAGGTGTACCTGTGGATGTATTTCAAAGCCTACCTTCAAACTCAGTGCCTCTTTGCTTGACATCATGGGAAAATCCAAAGAATTCAGCCAAAAATGGTAGACCTCCACAAGCCTGGTTCATCCTTGGGAGCAATTCCAAATGCCTGAAGGTACCACATTCAACTGTACAACCAATAGTGTGCAACAATAAACACCATGGGAACACACAGCCATCATACCGCTCAGGAAGGAGACTTGCACTTGGGTCAAACAAGTGCACTTCACAAAATAGATGGCAGCATGAGAAAGGAAAATTATGTGGATATATTGAAGTAACATCTCAAGACATTAGTCAGGAAGTTAAAGAATGGGTCTTCCAAATGGACAATGACCCAAAGCATACTTCCAAAGTTTTGGCAAAATGGCTTAAGGACAAAAAAAAGTAAAGGTATTGGAGTGCCCATCACAAAGGCTTGACCTCAATCCTGTAGAAAATGTGCAAGCAGAACTGAAAAAGCATGTGCGAGCAAGAAGGCCTACAAACCTGATTCAGTTTCACCAGCTCTGTGAGGAGGAAGGGGCCAAAATTCACCTAACTTATTATTTTGGGAAGCTTGTGGAAGGCAACCTAAAATGTTTGACCCAAGTTAAACAATTTAAAGGCAGTGCAACCAAATACTAATTGACTGTATGTAAACTTCTGACCCACTGGGAATGTGATGAAATAAATTAAAGCTGAAATAAATCAAGTAAATCAAAGTGGCTTGGGGGTAGAAGCTGTTAAGGAGCCTATTTTGGTCCTAGGTCCCCTCTTCACAATTGTCTTGGTGTGTTTGGACCATGATCATTTTTTGTGGAAACCAAGAAACTTGAAACTCTTGACCCGCTCCACTTCTGCTCCTTCAATGTCAATAAGGGCCTGTTCGGCCCTCCTTTTCCTATAGTCCATGATCATATCTTTTGTCTTTCTCACATTGAGGGTGAGGATGTTGTCTGCCTGTTTCTGAGAATGTTCTATGCCTGCCTGTTTCTGAGAATGTTCTATGCCTGCCTGTTTCTGAGAATGTTCTATGCCTGCCTGTTTCTGAGAATGTTCTATGCCTGCCTATTTCTGAGAATGTTCTATGTCTGCCTGTTTCTGATAATGTTCTATGCCTGCCTGTTTCTGAGAATGTTCTATGTTCATGGTCACACATTTTCTCTGCCCTCTATTCTGTTTTTCATGCCTCTGATCATTCATCCTGTTGTGTGTCTTCAGTGAGGGCCAGTTGGAGGTGGCGACTTTGGCTGAGGTGGCTGAGGAAGTAGTGGGAGGAGCAGAAGGAGGCCGAGGGGGGGCGGAGGGGGGCGGAAGTGGGGCGGAGAGCGGGGAGGGGGCAGTGTCAGGGGAAGAGGAGGAGGAAGAAGACACAGCAGAGACCAAGTAAGTCTGAAATCTAAACAGTGACAACCTGTCACTAACCCTAAACCCTGACACTGCTCTTGTTCCACTTATACTTGTAACCTGTGACCTTTGACCGTTGTCAGTGTCGTAGTCCCCCTTAGCTGAATCTGCAATCTCCCTCCTCTCCTCCTATTTTCTCCTTCCCATCTCCACTTGTCCTCTTTCCATTCCTTCCCTGTATCTTTGCTCTCTGTCCCGTCTACGTAACATACTGCCCTGAGCTACCTTGCCCTGCCATGGCTGATGTTGCTGACTGACAGTAAGTTTACGTCCAAAATGATAAACAGGCCAGTGGCGGCGGCTCCCATCCAGAGGAGCTCCAGTGTGGGAGGGGAGATGTGCTCTCTGAACAGGAATGATGACGATGATGACGACAAGAAGAGGCGTTCAAGCTTCGGTGCTAAAATAATGGGGATGGTCGGCCTCGGGAAGAAAAGCCAGAGCGCCACGCAGATCAATGATGAGGGTGAGTCCACACTGTTTACCTCACCTTATAACACCAACCCTGAGGGTGAGTCCAGGCTATTTACCTCACCTTATAACCCTAACCCTGAGGGTGAGTCCAGGCTGTTTACCTCAACTTCTAACCCTGACACTGAGCCCAGAATGTTTTACCTCACCTGCTGATGCTACAGGGAGAGACAAGGAGAGGGTTGATGCTACAGGGAGAGACAAGGAGAGGGTTGATGCTACAGGGAGAGACAGGGAGAGGGTTGATGCTACAGGGAGAGACAGGGAAAGGGTTGATGCTACAGGGAGACACAGGGAGAGAGTTGATGCTACAGGGAGAGACAAGGAGAGGGTTGATGCTACAGGGAGAGACAAGGAGGGGGTTGATGCTACAGGGAGAGACAGGGAGAGGGTTGATGCTACAGGGAGAGACAAGGAGAGGGTTGATGCTACAGGGAGAGACAGGGACAAGGTTGATGCTACAGAGAAAGTGTTGATGCTACAGGGAGAGATAGGGATAGGTTTTATGCTACAAGGAGAGGGTTGAGGCAACTGGGAGAAAAAGGGAGAAGGTTGATGCTACAGGGAGAGGGTTGATGCTACAGGGAGAGACAAGGAGAGGGTTGATGCTACAGGGAGAGACAAGGAGAGGGTTGACGCTACAGAGAGAGACAAGGAGAGGGTTGACGCTACAGGGAGAGACAAGGAGAGGGTTGATGCTACAGGGAGAGACAGGGACAAGGTTGATGTTACAGAGAAAGTGTTGATGCTACAGGGAGAGATAGGGATAGGTTTTATGTTACAAGGAGAGGGTTGAGGCAACAGGGAGAAAAAGGGAGAGGGTTGATGCTACAGGGAGCTGGCAGTCCCATCCCATCCACCAAACTACCAGGTGGGTGGTATAGAGGAGATGGACCCCCCGGTTGCCCTCTAGGTTACAGAGAGCTGGCAGTCCCATCCCATCCACCAAACTACCAGGTGGGTGGTATAGAGGAGATGGACCCACTGGTTACCCTCTAGGTTACAGAGAGCTGGTAGTCCCATCAACCAAACTACCAGGTGTGAAACAGGGAAGACTGGCTAAAAACTAATGAGGAAATGATCTCAACAGAGAAAAATGTCCTCCTGTGTGTTACCCATATCCCCACCAATAGAATTCCCATACTTTAATGATGACAGATTCTCCATCCTGGAGGGGGAAGTAAACCATTGCCAGGCCCAGGGACATGTACTAGTCTGTGGCGACCTAAATACCAGAACTGGACAAGAACCTGACACTCTCAGCACACATGGGGACAAACAGCTACCAACAAAAATGGGTCACAATTCATGCAGCTCTGTCTTACGTTGGGTCTGTACATAGTCAATGCTAGGCTTCTAGGAGACTCTTATGGTAGGTACACCTACAGCTCATCCCTTGGCAGTAGTAGTGTAGATTACTTTATCAGTGAACTCAACCCAGAGTGTCTCAGAGCGTTAATAGTCCACTAACACCACTATCAGAACCTGAAAGGAGCAATACTCAAATGTTGTATTTATTTATTTTATTTAACCTTTATTAATCATGAGTCAACAAAGCCAAAGAAATTACACAATATTAAGAAATTCTATAGATGGAAGGAAATGCAAAAACCTACCAAAAAAACAATTTGGCAATAACGAATTCAAACCTTTTAGACAACTTCCTGGACAAAATATTTCACTGTAATAGTTGTGTGAACTTGGCAGTAGAAAGCCTGAACACTATATTTGACCTCTCAGCTTCCATATTAAATCTAAACTTTTCAAGCATTCAACCTAAGAAAATTAGCAACAATTGCAAATGGTTTGATGAAGAATGCAAAAACCTAAGAAAGACAACCAAAACCATAGAGACACAGAAAAACCTGAGGCTATGCCTTCACTATGGTGAATCACTAAAACAATACAGAAATACATTAGGGGAAAAAACAACACGTCAGAAATCAGCTCAATGTAATTGAAGAGTCCATAGAATCTAACCACTTCTGGGAAAATTGGAATATACTAAACAAACAACACAAAGAGTTACAGTTGAAGTCTAAAGTTTACATACACTTAGGTTGGAGTTGTTAAAACTCGTTATTCAACCACTCCACAAATGTCTTGTTTAACAAACTAGTTTTGGGAAGTCGGTTAGGACATCTACTTTGTTTTTCCAAAAATTGTTTACGGACAGATTATTTCACTTATAATTCACTGTATCACAATTCCAGTGGGTCAGAAGTTTACATACACTAAGTTGACTTTGCCATTAAACAGCTTGGAAAATTCCAGAAAAGGATGTCATGGCTTTAGAAGCTTCTGATAGGCTGATTGCCATCATTTGTGTCAATTGGAGGTGTACCTGTGGATGTATTTCAAGGCCTACCTTCAAACTCAGTGCCACTTTGCTTGACATCATGGGGAAATCAAAAGAGAATCAGCCAAAACATCAGAAAAAAATTGTAGTCCTCCACAAGTCTGGTTCAAAATTTCCAAATGCCTGAAGGTACCACATTCATCTGTACAAACAATAGTACGCAAGTATTAACACCATGGGACCACACAGCCGTCATACCGATCAGGAAGGAGACGTGTTCTGTCACAGAACAACAGCAAACGACCTTGTGAAGATGCTGGAGGAAACAGGTGCAAAAGTATCTATTTCCACAGTAAAACGAGTCCTATATCGACATAACCTGAAAGGCCGCTCAGCAAGGACGTTTTTAATGTCTGTTCCAAAACAGCCATTAAAAAACAGACTATGGTTTGCAACTGCACATAGGGACAAAGATCATACTTTTTTGGAAAAATGTCCTCTGGTCTGATGAAACAAAAATAGAACTGTTTGGACATAATGACCATTGTTATGTCTGGAGGACAAAGGGGGAAGCAGCATCATGTTGTGGGGGTGCTTTGCTGCAGGAGGGCCTGCACTTCACAAAATATATGGCACCATGAGGAAGGAAATGTGGATATTTTGAAGCAACATCAAGACATCAGTCAGGAAGTTAAAGCTTGGTCGCAAATGGGTCTTCCAAATGGACAATGACCCAAGAATACTCCCAAAGTTTTGGCAAAATGGCTTAAAGACAACAAAGTCAAGGATTGGAGTGGCCATCACAAAGCCTTGACCTCAATCCCATAGAAAATCTGTGGGCAGAACTGAAAAAGTGTGTGTGAGCAAGGAGGCCTGCAAAACCGACTCAGTTACACCAGCTCTGTCAGGAGGAATGGGCCAAAATTGACCCAACTTTTTGTGGTAAGCTTGTGGGAGGCTACCCAAAACGTTTGACCCAAGTTAAACCATTTAAAGGCAATGCAACCAAATACTAATTGAGTGTATGTAAACTTCTGACCCTCTGTGAATGTGATGAAAGAAATAAAAGCTGAAATAAATAATTCTCTCTACTGTTATTACGACATTTCACATTCTTAAAATAAAGTGGTAATCCTAACTGACCTAAGACAGGGCATTTTTACTGCAATTAAATGTCAGGAATTGTAAAAGAAAACTGAGTTTAAATGTATTTGGCAAAGGTGTACATAAACTTCTGACTTCAACTATATCTATCCAAAACAGAGATGAGTGGATAAACCAATTTTCCAATCTTTTTCACTCTATAACAAAGAACAAAACAGCAAGAACAAATACCTGATCAATTACAAATCTTAGAATCAGCTATTAAAGACTACCAGAACCTACTGGATTCTCCAATTACATTGAATTAACTACAGGACAAAATACTAACCCTCCAACTCAAAAAGGCCTGTGGGGTTGATGGTATCCTAAATGAATTTATAAAATATACAGACCACAAATTCCAATAGGCTATACTTAAACTCTTTAACATCATCCTTAGCTCTGGCATCTTCATCAATATTTCGAACCAAGGTCTGATTACCCCAATCGACAAAAGTGGAGACAGATTTGACCCCAATAACTACCATGGGATATGCGTCAACAGCAACCTTGGGAAAATCTTCTGCATTATCATTAACAGCAGACTTGTATATTTCCTCAGTGAAAACAATGGACTGAGCAAATGTCAAATCAAATCAAATCAAATGTATTTATATAGCCCTTCGTACATCAGCTGGTATCTCAAAGTGCTGTACAGAAACCCAGCCTAAAACCCCAAACAGCAAGCAATGCAGGTGTAGAAGCACGGTGGCTATGAAAAACTCCCTAGAAAGGCCAAAACCTAGGAAGAAACCTAGAGAGGAACCAGGCTATGTGGGATGGCCAGTCCTCTTCTGGCTGTGCCAGGTGGAGATTATTTACAGAACATGGCCAAGATGTTCAAATGTTCATAAATGACCAGCATGGTCGAATAATAATAAGGCAGAACAGTTGAAACTGGAGCAGCAGCACGGCCAGGTGGACTGGGGACAGCAAGGCGTCATCATGTCAGGTAGTCCTGGGGCATGGTCCTAGGGCTCAGGTCCTCCGAGAGAGAGAGAGAAAGAGGGAATTAGAGAACGCACACTTAGATTCACACAGGACACCGAATAGGACAGGAGAGGTACTCCAGATATAACAAACTGACCCTAGCCCCCCAACACATAAACTACTGCAGCATAAATACTGGAGGCTGAGACAGGAGGGGTCAGGAGACACTGTGGCCCCATCCGAGGACACCCCCGGACAGGGCCAAACAGGAAGGATATAACCCCACCCACTTTGCCAAAGCACAGCCCCCACACCACAAGAGGGATATCTTCAACCACCAACTTACCATCCTGAGACAAGGCTGAGTATAGCCCACAAAGATCTCCGCCATGGCACAACCCAAGGGGGGGCGCCAACCCAGACAGGATGACCACATCAGTGAATCAACCCACTCAGGTGATGCACCCCTTCCAGGGATGGCATGAGAGAGCCCCAGTAAGCCAGTGACTCAGCCCCTGTAATAGGGTTAGAGGCAGAGAATCCCAGTGGAAAGAGGGGAACCGGCCAGGCAGAGACAGCAAGGGCGGTTCGTTGCTCCAGAGCCTTTCCCTTCACCTTCCCACTCCTGGGCCAGACTACACTCAATCATATGACCCACTGAAGAGATGAGTCTTCAGTAAAGACTTAAAGGTTGAGACTGAGTTTGCGTCTCTGACATGGGTAGGCAGACCGTTCCATAAAAATGGAGCTCTATAGGAGAAAGCCCTGCCTCCAGCTGTTTGTTTAGAAATTCTAGGGACAATTAGGAGGCCTGCGTCTTATGACCGTAGCGTACGTGTAGGTATGTACGGCAGGACCAAATCAGAGAGATAGGTAGGGACAAGCCCATGTAATGCTTTGTAGGTTAGCAGTAAAACCTTGAAATCAGCCCTTGCTTTGACAGGAAGCCAGTGTAGAGAGGCTAGCACTGGAGTAATATGATCAAATTTTGGGGTTCTAGTCAGGATTCTAGCAGCCGTATTTAGCACCAACTGAAGTTTATTTAGTGCTTTATCCGGGTAGCCGGAAAGTAGAGCATTACAGTAGTCTAACCTAGAAGTGACAAAAGCATGGATTAATTTTTCTGCATCATTTTTGGACAGAAAGCTTCTGATTTTTGCAATGTTACATAGATGGAAAAAAGCTGTCCTTGAAATGGTCTTGATATGTTCTTCAAAAGAGAGATCAGGGTCCAGAGTAACGCCGAGGTCCTTCACAGTTTTATTTGAGATGACTGTACAACCATTAAGATTAATTGTCAGATTCAACAGAAGAACTCTTTGTTTCTTGGGACCTAGAACAAGCATCTCTGTTTTGTCCGAGTTTAAAAGTAGAAAGTTTGCAGCCATCCACGTCTGAAACACATGCTTCTAGCAAGGGCAATTTTGGGACCATGTTTCATTGAAATGTACAGCTGTGTGTCATCCGCATAGCAGTGAAAGTTAACATTATGTTTTCGAATAACATCCCCAAGAGGTAAAATATATAGTGAAAACAATAGTGGTCCTAAAACGGAACCTTGAGGAACACCGAAATTTACAGTTGATTTGTCAGAGGACAAACCATTCACAGAGACAAACTGATATCTTTCCGACAGATAAGATCTAAACCAGGCCAGAACTTGTCCGTGGCCAAATGTGCTTTTTACCAAATTACTGTACAACAGATCACAGGGGTGGCAGGTAGTCCAGTGGTTAGAGTGTTGGACTAGTAACCGAAAGGTTGCAAGATTGAATCCCTGAGCTGACAAGGTAAAAATCTGTCATTCTGCCCCGGAACAAGGCAGTAAACCCACTGTTCCTAGGCTGTCATTGAAAATAAGAATGTGTTCTTAACTGACTTGCCTAGCTAAATAGAGGTAAAATAAATATTCACCCTTCGCACCCTAATTGACAAACAAGACAAAGTCTTCTTATGCTTTTGACTCAATTTGGCATGAGGTTCTGCTATACAAATTGATGGAAAGTGGTGATGGGGGAAAAACATACGACATTAAAAAATCCATGTACCCAAACAACAAGTGTGCATTTAAAATTGGCAAAAAAACACAAATTTCTTTCCACAGGGCAGTGAGACAGGGATGCAATTTAAGCCCCACCCTCTTCAACATATATAACAGTGGATTGGCGAGGACACTAGAACAGTCTGGAGCACCCAGCCTCGCACTACTAGAATCTGAAGTCAAATGTCTACTGTTTGCTGATGATCTGTTGCTTCTGTTCCCAACCAAGATGGGCAGCAGCATTTAGATCTTCTGCACAGAGACTGTCAGACCTGGGCCCTGACAGTAAATCTCAGCAAGACAAAAATTATGGTATTCCAAAAAAGGTCCAGTTGCCAGGACCACGAATACAAATTCCATCTAGACACCGTTTCACTAGAGAACACAAAAAAAGATGCATACCTTGGCCTAAACATCAGCTCCACAGGTAACTTCCACAAACCTGTGAATGATCTGAGAGACACAGCAAGAAGGGCTCGCGAGTGGTGCAGCGGTGCAAGAGGCATCACTACAGTCCCTGGATCTAATCCAGGCTGTATCACATCCAGCCATGATTGGGAGTCCAATAAGGCAGCGCACAAATGGCCCAGTTTCATCCAGGTTTGGCCGGCACAGGCCATCATTGTAAATAAGAATAAGTTCTTAACTGACTTGCCTAGTTAAATAAAGGTAAAAAATATATTCACTACCGTTTAAAAGTTTGGGGTCACTTAGAAATGTCCTTGTTTTTGAAAGAAAAACACATTTTTGTCCTTTAAAATAACATCAAATAGATCAGAAATACAGTGTAGACATTGTTAATGTTGTAAATGATTATTGTACTTGGAAACGGCAGACTTTATTTATGGAATATCTACATCGGCGTACAGAGGCACAATATCAGCAACCATCACTCCTGTGTTCCAATGACACATTGTGTTAGCAAATCCAAGTTTATAATTTCAAAAGGCTAATTGACCATTAGAAAACCCTTTGCAATTATGTAGCACAGCTGAACAATGTTTCTGATTAAAGAAGCAATAAAACTGTCCTTATTTAAGACTAGTTGAGTATCTGGATCAATAGCATTCATGGGTTTGATTACAGGCTCAAAATGACCAGAAACAAAGACCTTTCTTCTGAAACTCGTCAGCCTGTTCTTGTTCTGATAAGTGAAGGCTATTCCGTGCTAGAAATTGCAAAGAATCTGAATATCTCGTGCAACGCTGTTTACTATTCCCTTCACAGAACAGCGCAAACAGTCTCTAACCAGAATTGAAAGAGGAGTGGGAGGCCCCGGTGCACAACTGAGCAAGAGGACAAGTACATTAGTGTCTAGTTTGAGAAACAGATGCCTCATAAGTCCTCAACTGGCAGCTTAATTAAATCGTACCCGCAAAACACCAGTCTCAACATCAACAGTGAAGAGGTGACTCCGGGATGCTGGCCTTCTAGGCAGAGTTGCAAAGAAAAAGCCATATCTCAGACAGGCCAATAAAAAGAAAAGATTAAGATGGGCAAAAGAACACAGACATTGGACTGTCACGACTCCCGCCGAAGTCGGTCCCTCTCCTTGTTCGGACGGTGTTCGGCGGTCGACGTCACCGATCTTCTAGCCATCGCCGCTCCACCTTTTCATTTTCCATTTGTTTTGTCTTGTTTTCCCGCACACCTGGTTACTCTATACGTGTATATTATCCTCTGTTCCTCCCATGTCTGTGTGTTCGTTTGTTACGTGTGTGATGCTACAGGCTGGTTTTGCGCCGGGTATTGTTGTAACCCGTGGTTATGTTATTTGTACCTAGTTGTGTAATTTTTGCGCTATTGCTTTTTTGCTTGGGCCAGAGTGTTGTGACGCAGTTGCGTCCGGCTGTTTCCCTCTGCCTGAACAAAGTGTGCCTGTTCACTCATCTCTGCTCTCCTGCTCCTAACTTCCTTCGACCAGTTGCGCACACGCTGACATGGACAGAGGCACTCTGTCTAGAAGGCCAGCATCCCGGAGTCGCCACTTCACTGTTGACGTTGAGACTTTTGTTTTGCGGGTACTATTTAATGAAGCTGCCACTGAATATACTTATTTAAGTCTGTTTTGTAAAATACACTTTGCATAAAAACCCTTAAATATGTAAAAGAAAGAACTTCAAAACAACTGTGTTCTTTGATGTTGGTAGCACTGTATATTCATTTAACGATTGTCCTCTTCTTCTGACGAGGAGTAAGAGAGGTCAGACCAATGTGCAGCGTGGTAAGTGTCCATTTTAATATATAAAACTGAACACTAAAAAAATACAAAATAACAACGTGAATGAACAAACTAAAATCGAAACAGTCCCGTATGGTACAAACACAAACACAGACACAGGAAACAATCACCCACCACTCAAAAGTGAAACCAGGCTACCTAAGTATGGTTCTCAATCAGGGACAACGATTGACAGCTTCCTCTGATTGAGAACCATAAGAAATCATAAATTCGTAATGCAGTAACCACGTGTTCCACACAGGAATACAAATTATAAGGATTCCCTGTTTCACCAACAACTGAACACATATCCCAACCCAACACGGAGTAAATCACAATAAAAACAAATGAAATATCACTTGGAAAAAGTTGTATTCAGTCTGTCAGTCAGTCAATCCAATCTGCCAACAGATCTCCAGCGGAGAAGGCCACAGAGAACTGCTGGTACCAACGGAGATTTGTTAGATGTCCAACAATAGACATTTTTGGATCCAATCTTTGCTAATCTTACAACACAGCTAAAATGCACACTGTTAAATGGAACAGAACGGTCTAAATGAGCTGTGGAACTGAGGGTTTGATTTCCTCATTTGCACCACCTGTCACCATCTGATGCTATTTAACAGGGAGTTAAAGGCGAAGCGAAGTGTTAGGAGGAGAACCACTGAGACGGTTCAGACAAATTCAGGGCCGTCAGAAAAGAGACGGATAATGATGACGCTAAAGTGAAAGATTTGATGCTACAGGGAGAGGGTTGCTGACCTCTCTTGACAGGTTCTGGAACCTCAAATCAATATGTTACACTGCAGTTAGATGTTACCGCTCAATGCTAACACGTCCCCATCTGTCTCTTTCTCTGTGTAACATTATAGTTAAATGTTACTTCTCAAGGCTAACACGTCCCCATCGGTCTCTTTCTCCATGTAACATTATAGTTAGATGTTACCTCTTAAGGCTAACATGTCCCCTGTCTGTCTCTCTCTCTCAGAGGAGGAAGGGAAGAAGAAGATAATTCGTCTGCCAGTCCAGAGGAGTGTTGAGACGGGATTGGCCATCGAGTTCAAGAGCAGATTGACACGGCAGGTCAGCCGAGAGTCTTCCGACCCTGACGCCGAGGCCAAGCCGGGAAAGTAAGCATCCCTCTCAAAATCCTATCCTCATTTTCCTTCTTCCCCCTCCAGGATACACTATAAAGAAGAAGAAGAATCTGAATCGTTTATAGAGCACTGGCAATCTCCCAATATTAACATAGTAGTTTGTGAATAAAGTACAAAAGCGATGGATTTCCTAGACCAAACATTGATAATATTTATTTTTAAATTTTTAATTTGACCTTTATTTAACTAGGCAAGTCAGTTAAGAACAAATTCTTATTTTCAATGACGGCCTAGGAACAATGGGTTAACTGCCTGTTCAGGAGCAGAAGGACAGATTTGTACCTTGTCAGCTTGGGGATTTGAACTTGCAACCTTCCGGTTACTAGACCAACGCTCTAACCACTAGTCTACCCTGCCACCCTGCCGCCCCAATATAATGTCCCATTTCAGTGGGTTGTTATTATGAATACACTACTTGAGCGTTATAGGATAGGATGATATACTTGCAGCAGTGTTGTGAGTAACACATTACAAAGTCACACAGAGTACTCAGATTATTTTTTTGTGGTAATGAGCAGGGTAGTTTCTCAATTTAAGTAATCTGTTAATAACATTTCAGGAGAATCCCCTGCTGATTATAGACACATAAATGTAATAAATTGTGACAATAAAATAATAACAAATCTTATTAGCAATAGAATTGGGAAAAGTCTTACCAGATTTGCCAGACTACAATATCTATCAAACAAGGTTAATTAAAAAGACACTTACAAACAAATACAAGAACATATTTCAGTTTATGCAATAATGGCTGTTGATGCCGAAAAGGCTTTTGACCTCATGAATGTCCTTTTCTATTTAAGACTTTGGAAGATTTCAGCTTTCCAGCTGAAATAATACATTTAATAAAAATATTTGATAAAATATACACTAGTAACACATTATCTGATGAAATTGTTTTTGAAAGGATCACAAGACAGGGATGTCCTCTCTCCCCTGTTCTGTTTGCACTGGCAATTTAAAGAAATAATTAGGCAGGACCCAAACGTAAAAGGTATCAGTATTGGTAAACATGAATTTGAACTAAACTTATTTGCAGATGATCTCCTGATATACCTGACAAATATTGAAAACTCAATGCCCGCTTTGCTAAAAGAAAATAATCTGAAAACTCAAATCTCAGTTTATAAAATGAACATATGAAAAAGATCTAATGGTGGCAATAAGAAAAATAAAAAGAGTAACTCACGATCTACAGAAATCCTTTAAATGGACCACAAAAACATAGGAAGTACTTAGGATGCTTAATGAGTGACGACAAACAACAAATATACTACTTTATTCCATTACTCAAACAATATTAAATTGACATTTTAGTCATTCAACAGAAGCTCTTATCCAGAGCGACTTACATCAAACTGTTTTAAAGACTGTCAGACAGGGTCTGGTAGTGCTCCAGTCCCAGCAACATCAAACTGTTTTAGAGACTGACAGACAGGGTCTGGTAATGCTCCAGTCCCAGCAACATCAAACTGTTTTAGAGACTGACATTCAGGGTCTTGTAGTGCTAAAGGCCCAACAACATCAAACTGTTTTTGAGACTGACAGTCAGGGTCTTGTAGTGCTCCAGTCCCAGCAACATTAAAATGTTTTAGAGACTGACAGGCAGGGTCTGGTAGTGCTGCGGTCCCAGCTACATCAAACTGTTTTAGAGACTTACAGACAGGGTCTGGCAGTCCTCCAGTCCCAGCTACATCAAACTGTTTTAGAGACAACAGACAGTGTCTGGTAGTGCTCCAGTCCCAGCTACATCAAACTGTTTTAGAGACAACAGACAGTGTCTGGTAGTGCTCCAGTCCCAGCAACATCAAACTGTTTTAGAGACTGACATTCAGGGTCTTGTAGTGCTAAAGGCCCAACAACATCAAACTGTTTTTGAGGCTGACAGTCAGGGTCTTGTAGTGCTCCAGTCCCAGCAACATTAAAATGTTTTAGAGACTGACAGGCAGGGTCTGGTAGTGCTGCGGTCCCAGCTACATCAAACTGTTTTAGAGACTTACAGACAGGGTCTGGCAGTTCTCCAGTCCCAGCTACATCAAAATGTTTTAGAGACAACAGACAGTGTCTGGCAGTGCTCCAGTCCCAGCAACATCAAAATGTTTTAGAGACTGACAGACAGGCTCTGGCAGTCCTCCAGTCCCAGCAACATCAAACTGTTTTAGAGACAACAGACAGGGTCTGGTAGTGCTGTGGTCCCAGCTACATCAAACTGTTTTAGAGACTGGCAGACAGGGTCTTGTAGTGCCCCAGTCCCAGCAACATCAAACTGTTTAAGAGACTGACAGACAGGGCCTGGTAGTGCTCCAGTGTCAGAATAACCAAAAGAGGACTAATACCCTAATGTTTGTTCCTTTAACTCTTCCTTCTGGTGAGTCTATACAAACAAACTCCTACCATTGTTAGATTGGATACTGTCAGAAAATGTGGTTGTAACATGAAGTATATTGTTGTTATTCCGTTGGTTACATCTAGGTAGATGCCCCAGGGGCAGGGTGGCCCACACATTGAATATTTTAAATGTAATAAAACCTTTCTCGTGAATGACCTCATTGCTGAGCGCGAAGTTGATTTCATGTTTCTCACTGAAACATGGCTGTCTTCAGACTGTAGTGCCACTCTTATTGAAGCCCCCTCCAGAATACAGCTTTTCATACTCTTTCCATACTCGATCAGAAAAGGGAAAAGGATTGTGGGGGACAGACTCTATTTTTACTAATGCTCTCAGCTGTAAGGACATTTTGTTTGGTGTCATTGGGTCTTTTCTTTTGAGCATCATGCTATACTGTTTAAATGTCAGCCACCAGTGCTGGCCATATCCTTATATAGGCCACCAAAGCAATGCCCCAATTTCTTTACTGTTTTGTCTGAACTATTGTCTATTGTCCTTGAGAACTATGATAAAGTCATTGTGTTAGGTATTTTAATATTCATGTTGACAAAAGACTGACTCCAAGGCCATTGAATTTCCCCACCACCTTCTGGAAAAAAGGTTTTAATTGCATATATGAAGAAGTGCAAGCTTTTGTTAAATCACTCCCTGGCACCAAAAAGGCACTAAAAACTGCTATGGTGAAACCCCTTTTGAAGAAAATGTATCTAGATTCTTCAGCCTTTAGCAATTTCCAGCCAATCTCCAACCTCCTAATCTTAAGCAGAATTCTGGAGAAATGGGTTTTCAAACAGCTAAATTATTTTTTAAGTGCCAACTGTATTTTAAAGAAAATCCTATCTGGTTTTCGGGCCCACCACAGTACTGAGACAGCCTTAGTCAAAGTGTTAAATTATCCAAGAGCCAACACAGATGCCAAACAGCTCTCTGTGCTTGTATTTAAGTTCGACACTGGTGGAGGCTTGGCCTCTCCGGTCCATTTATAAATTGATTTAGGATCTATTTAACCGGTCAACAGTTTGTCACCATTGGTGAACATATCTCAGAGAAAGTTGTAATCTGTATAAAGGGCAAAATATGAGTCTTTCTTAATAATCTACTGGAGAACCATTTTGGATTTAAATATAATTTATGTATGAGTGAAGCTTTAATATTTAATAATTTTAACCCGCCAAACGCATATTCATTATATAAATTGTAACATTTTGTCTGGCTTTGCATTCCAAATAAAATTAAATCTTTTTTGCTCATATGATTTAAAAAATGAGTCATCTGGAGTAGGCAGTTCCATTACTAAGTAAGTAAACTGTGATAGGACCAAAGAGTTAGTCAATGTGATTTTTCCATAAATAGACAAGTATTTACCTCTGCATGGTTGCAGAATCTTGTTTATTTTGCTTTCAACTTTCTATTGAAATTGTGGTAAGTTCATTTATATTGTTTGAGATGTGAATACCAAGTATATCTACTTCACCATATGCCCATTTTATTGGTAAACTACAAGGTAGTGTAAACACTGGATTTTTTTACGATCCAATACGTAATATGGTACACTTGTCATAATTAGGTTTTAGTCCAGAGAGGCTAGAAAAGTGATAAACATCTTCAATGAGATTGTGCAGGGATCCAGATTGCAGACTTAAGAGAAAACTTGAGTCATCTGCATTGACAGTTTTGTTTTTATCCCCTGGATTTCTAACCCCTTTAATGTTCTTCTTGGATCAAATAGCTAGCATTTCAATGGTTAATAGCTAGCATTTCAATGGTTAATAGCTAGCATTTCAATGGCTATAGCTAGTATTTCAATGGTTAATAGTTAGCATTTCAATGGTTAATAGCTAGCATTTCAATGGTTAATAGCTAGCATTTCAATGGTTAATAGCTAGCATTTCAATGGTTAATACCTAGCATTTCAATGGTTAATAGCTAGCATTTCAATGTTTTTTCCTCTCTCCTATTTTGTGCCTCTATAGTACAGTTTCCATTTCCATCTACCTGCGTTTTAACTTCCACTATTTCCTTTATTAGTCTAATCTCTTTTGACCTAAACTGTTTTGGGTTTTTACTTTTGATGCCAGCAAGAATGAGAATAGGAATTAATCAAGACTGCTAGCTTGATTAAGAGTCCTCTATATCTCACTAGGTCATGGTTTTTCAGCCTCCATTTATCCACTAGTTCTAATGTATCCATGATCTTCAATTATAACTTGCTATACTTATTTCCCCACTTCCCATAATGATACCCACATTTTATTTATACTTACCACAACCAGTGTTTGTAAACTTACCATTAAAAAACACCATGATGATTAAGTGTCCATATAGTTGTACCATAATATTTGCACTGTTAAGTTTGTTTGGAATTTTAGTCGGCGGCTTTCCTTCAGTTTTGCTTGCAGAGCTCGAGGAAAGGTCTTCTCTTGTTCGCAGTTTATATGTTACCCCTTGGCAACGCTATCAGAAAGCACAGCATAGATTTTCACTGCTATGCAGACAATACACAACTTTACATTTCTGTGACACCAGAGGATTTTAGCTCTACGTATAAATTATTTGACTGTAATAGTGATTTAAATACTTGGAAAGCTCACAACTTCCTCCAGCTCAATCAAGACGAGCCCGAGGTACTTATTGTTAGAGCCGAATCACAGAGAGAATCTGGCCGCACATTTTAATTCACGGGCAATAAAGATAAAACACCTATGTATTATTTTAGATTCTGAATTCAATTTCAATCACACATTAGGAATGTCACAAAAATATATTTTTACCACCTGAGGAACATTGCCAAGGTGCTATCATTTCTCTCTCAGGCTGATACAGAGAGACACATCCATGTTTTTATTACAAGCAGGCTTGACTACTGTAAAGCACTCCTGTCTGGTCTACCCAAGAAACACATTGGTCAGCTGCAAAACATACAGAATTCTGCAACACGGGTACTGACCATGACCAGACAGAGAGCACACATTAAACCGGTTTTAAGGTCTCTGCACTGGCTGCCTGTGAGTTTTAGAATTAATTTGAAGATTCTTCTATTGGTTTTTAAATATATCCATGATTGTCCAGCCCATTACATGTCAGACATGCTTTTATGTTATGTACCCGGTAGGTCCCTCAGGTCCTCTTGCAGTTGCCTAGAGGGATGGAGAAGCAGCCTTTAGCTTCTATGCCCCCAACCTCTGGAATAGCCTGCAAGAGAATCTGAGGGGGGCTGCAACTGTGGACATTTTAAAAAATATCTTAAAAAACACCTTTGCTTTTCCTCAGGTTATTTTGAAGTCGTTCAGTTTGTATTGTTATTATTTGTTTTTTTATTCTCTTAAATGTGTTTAGTAAATATTTCAGTTTATTTTAATTGTTTTTATTTTGTCCTTTTAATCACCTTGTCATCACGTCTGAAATGTACTGTACAAATAAAGCTTGATTTGATTTGATTATTGTATTAAGGCTGATGTACAATTGATACTAAGGATGATGTACTAGTAATAACATTGTTGTTTTAATAAGGATGATGTATTAGCAATAACATTTGATTAAGGATGATAGCAGTAACATACCCTCTGACCAATGCGGCAGTGGGGATCTGATGTCCAGCAACAGTCCGCTTGTGGACGATACCTGGAGTTGGTCTTGAGAATATTTGCCCTGGCTCTTCTCCAGGTACGTCAACAGCCTCCCTGGCTCTACTCCAGGTACGTCAACAGCAGCGGACAAACATCTGGGGCCGAGGTTATTCTGACCTCCTGCTCTTGCTCAGGAAAGAGTGGAGGCTGATACCCCATGATGCACTCAAAAGGGAAGAGTCCTGTGGCAGAACTGGGAAGAGTGTTCCGGGCATACTCCACCCAGACCAGTTGATGGTTCTGGATAGTGAGGTTGGTTGAGACCAGGCACCTTAAGGTGGTCTCCAGGTCTTGGTTGGCTCGCTCCGACTGACCGTTAGTTTGGGAATGGAATCCGGATGACAGGTTGGCCGACGACCCAATAAGGGTGCAGAATGCCTTCCAGAACTGAGACGAGAACCCTGATTGGAGACCATGGATCCGGAAGACATGCTGCACCATAAGCTGGGCCATCTCCTTGCCAGAAGGTAGTTTGGGGAGAGGGATGAAATGGGCAGCCTTGGAGAACCGGTCGACTACAGTCAGAATATATGAGACCAGGGACGATGAGGAACCGGTAGTGGCTGCAGGAGGCCAGATGGAGCTTGCCATGGAGTCTAGTTTTGAGCACACAAAGTGCAAGCGGAGACGACGGCAGAGATGTCAGGCACCATTGTGGGCAACCAGAAACGTTGTTGAAGGCAGGCTAGTGTATGACGGGACCCTGGATGACAAGTCAGCCTGGAGGAATGAGCCCATTCCAGGACCCGAGACCAGACTGGGTTAGGGACAAACAGCCGGTTAGCCGTGCCCCCTTCAGGTCCAGGCTGGGAGCGTTGCGCCTCGCAAACCAGGTTCTCAATTCCCAAAGCCACAGTGGTAGCAAGGCATGAGGTAGGGAGAATGATTACAGAAGTCGAGGGTTTGGCAGAGGAACTGTATAGGCAGGAGAGAGCATCATGCTTCACATTTTTAGATCCTGGATGATAAGAAATGGTCAAGTTGAATCTGGTAAACAGAAGGGCCCACCGGGCCTGCCTTGAGTTGAGACGCATGGCTGAATGGAGATATTCCAAGTTTTTATTTTCATTCCAGGCCAGGAATTGCTGTTCTGCTCCCTCCAAACTGCGCCTCCACTCCTCCTACGCCATCTTCACCGCCAGGAGTTCCCGGTTGCCCACATAATTCTTCTTAGCAGGATTGAGGCAATGGGACAGGAAAGCACAGGGATGAACCTTCTGGTCCTGGGCAGATCGCTGGGACAGGATGGCCCCCACTCCAGCATCCAAAGCATCCACTTCCACCTCAAATTGACGCGAAGGGATTGGATGGATGAGGATGGGTGCTGCTGTGAACCGATGCTTCAGGTCTACAAAGGCTTTGTCGACAGCTGGAGACCATTTGAACGGTACCTGGGGGAGGTGAATGCTGAGAGGGATGCTGCCAGGGTGCAGTAATCCCGAATGAAATGGCGGTAGAAGTTTGCAAAGCCAAGAAACCATTGCAACTGCACCCTGGACATTGGTTGAGGCAAATCCACCACTGCTTCCACTCTTCCACTGAACATTACACTCAGCAATGACATATCCCAGCATGGTGATAGAAGATCGGTGGAACTCACACTTCTTGGCTTTCATGAACAATTGCTTCTCCAGGAGGCACTGAGGGACCTTAGTGCCTCTTTGTATGACATGGATTACATGTTCTTGGGCAAATCGGAAAAAAAACTGGATGTCGTCAAGGTAGACGAACACAAACCAGTTTAGCATGTCCCAAAGCACATCATTGACCAAAGCCTGATGATATGACCTGGTACTCAATGTCCACTGACTGCGTTGAAGAATGTCTTCCAATCATCCCCCTCGTGTATCCTATGCAGGTGGTAGGCATTCCGAAGGTCCAACTTGGAAAACATGGTAGCCCCCTGGAGAGGTTCAAACGTAGGTAGGGGGTAACGAATTTTGACAGTGATATCGTTAAGTCCCCGGTAGTCAATGCACGGGCGCAGGGTCTTGTCCTTCTCCACAAAGAAAAACCCTGCGCCGGCAGGAGATGCAGATGGACGGACAGCTCCAGCGGCCAGAGACTCTTCTATGTTCTCCTCCATAGCAATGCTCTCTGGTCGGGACAGAGATTACAACCGATCCAGAGGTGATGTAGTGCCTGCGAGAAGATCAATGGCACAATCATAAGGATGGTGCGGGAGAAGGTAAGTAGCACGTGCCTTGCTAAACACTTCCAGGAGGTAATCGTATTCTGTGGGGATAACCGAGACATCCACAGTCTTGCTAACCTCCTTAGGAAAATGACTAGGGGAAGGCTGTGCTGCTTGAAGGCAGTGGGAATGGCAAAATGGGCTCCAACCCAGGATGGAGCTTGTGGTCCAGGCAATTACAGTATTGTGCTTTTGGAGCCAGGAAAATCCCAAAACAATCAGAACATAAGGACATAAAGTGAGGAGAAACTGTATTGTCTCACTGTGGTTACCAGAAACCCGTAATTGAACGGGCACAGTACTATGGGTGACTTCCCCTATAGAGCAGCCTTTCAGTGCCCTAGCATCCATGGGCACAGCGAGAGGCTGAGTGCGAATACCAAGCTCCGAAGCTATCGTGGCATCCATAAGACATTCATCAGCCCCAGAGTCAATGAGCACTCGGAGAGACTTAGATTGGTCTCCCCACATCACAAGAGCAAAAAGGGGTGTGCGGGTGATGGGAATTTGGGAGCTCCCAGTCTGACTCACCATAGTACTGGTACCCACTAGAGACAAGGTTTTCCTAATAGGGCAGGTAGCTATAAAATCATTTACAACGTTAACAATGTCTACACTGTATTTCTAATTAATTTGATGTTATTTTAAATGGACAAAAAAATGTGCTTTCTTTAAAAAACAAGGACATTTCTAAGGTGACCCCAAACTTTTGAATGGTAGTGTTTTTATATATTAGTATTATAATCGCAACCAACCCTAACGATCCCATCAGCATGTCACCTGCAGAGAACATATATATTCATATTCAGAACAGAACACACTAATCAGTGTGTTTTGTCTCTCCATGTCCTCCTCTTCCCTGATGTCAATAACCAGTGTGTTTTGTCTCCCCATAGCCTTATCTTCCCTGGTGGCAATAACCAGTGTGTTTTGTCTGTCCATAGCACAATCTTCCCTGGTGTCAATAACCAGTGTGTTTTGTCTTTCCATAGTCTTATCTTCCCCGGTGTCCGTATCACATCTGACATCCACTTCACTGAGTTCCTGGAAGGGTTGGGCCCCGCACAGCTAGCCGGTAGACAGACACTTGCCACGCCTCCAATGGGTAAGCACCATGACTCCTTTCCCTTTTTATGACTACTCCTAGTAATCACTCCTCCCACTTCGCCAAAATCCCTCCTCCTTGTTTTGACACTCCTACTTGTTATTCTGTTCCATGCAGGTGACATCCAGATGGGATGGTTAGGGTAGTGTTCTGGTTAGCATATTCATATATAGTTAAAGTCTGAAGTTTACATACACTTAGGTTGGAATCATTAAAACTAGTTTTCAATCACTCCACAAATTTCTTGTTAACAAACTATAGTTTTGGCAAGTCGGTTAGGACAACTACATTGTGCATGACACAAGTATTTTTCAAACCATTGTTTACAGACAGATTATAATTCACTGTATCACAATTCCAGTGGGTCATTAAAAAGCTTGGGAAATTCCAGAAAATTATGTCATGGCTTTAGAAGTTTCCGAAGATTCATAATTTTAGTCAATTTCAGGTGTACCTGTGGATGTATTTCAAGGCCTACCTTCAAATTTAGTGCCTCTTTGCTTGACATCATGGGACAATCAAAAGAAATCAGCAAAGGCCACAGAAATAAAAGTTTGAACTCCACAAGTCTGGGAGCAATTTCCAAATACCTGAAGGTACCACGATCATCTGTACCAACAGTGCGCAAGTATAAACATCATGGGATCATGCAGCCATCATACCGCTCAAGAAGGAGACGCATTCTGTCTCCTACAGATGAATGTACTTTGGTGAGAAAAGGGCAAATCAATCAGCAAAGGACCTTGCGAAGATGCTGGAGGAAACAGGTACAAAAGTATCTATATCCACAGTAAAACAAGTCCTATATCGACATAACCTGAAAGGTCGTTCAGCAAGGAAGAAGCCACTGCTCCAAAACCACCCTAAAAAAGCCAGACTACCATTTGCAACTGCACATGGGGACAAAGATCGCACTTTTTGGAGAAATGTCCTCAAACAAAAATAGAACTGTTTGGCCATAATGACCATCGTTATGTTTGGAGGAAAAAGGGGAAGTCTTGCAAGCTGAAGAACACCATCCCAACCATGAAGCATGAGGGTGGCAGCATCATGTTGTGTGGGTACTTTGCTGCATGAGGGACTGGTGGACTTCGCAAAATATATGACATCACAAGGCAGGACATTTAGGTGGATATATTGAAGAAACATCACAAGACATTAGTCAGGAAGTTAAAGCTTGGTCGCAAATGGGTCTTCCAAATGGACAATAACCCCAAGCATACTTCCAAAGTTGTGGCAAAATGGCTTAAGTACAACAAAGTCAAGGTATTGGAGTGGCCATCACAAAGCCCTGACCTCAATCCTATAGAAAGTTTCTGCGCAGACAGCAAGCAATGCAGATGAAGAAGTACTGTGGCTAGGAAAAACTCCCTAGAAAGACAGGAACCTTGGAAGAAACCTAGAGAGGAACCAGGCTATGTGGGGTGGCCAGTCCTCTTCTGGCTGTGCCGGGTGGAGATTATAACAGAACATGGCCAAGATGTTCAAATGTTCATAAATGACCAGCATGGTCGAATAATAATAAGGCAGAACAGTTGAAACTGGAGCAGCAGCACGGCCAGGTGGACTGGGGACAGCAAGGAGTCATCATGTCAGGTAGTCCTGGGGCATGGTCCTAGGGCTCAGGTCCTCCGAGAGAGAGAAAGAAAGAGAGTCCTCTTCTGGCAGGGCCGGGTGGAGATTATAACAGAACATGGACAAGATGTTCAAACATTCATGGATTACCAGCAGGCTCAAATAATAATAATAATCACTGTGGTTGTAGAGGGTGCAACAGGTCAGCACCTCAGGAGTAAATGTCTGTTGACTTTTTCTACCCGAGCATTCAGAGTTCGAGACAGCAGGTGTGGTAGAGTGAGCGAGAGAGAGAGTGAGTCGAAAACAGCAGGTCCGGGACAAGGTAGCACATCCGGTGAACAGGTCAGGGTTACATAACTACCCTGCCGAACAGTTGAAACTGGAGCAGCAGAACGACCAAGTGGACTGGGGACAGCAAGGAGTCATCAGGCCAGGTAGTCCTCAGTCATGGTTCCAGGGCTCAAGTCCTCTGGGAGGGAGAGAGAGAATTAGAGAGAGCATACTTAAATTCACACAGGACACTGGATAAGACAGGAGAAATACTTGAGACATAACAGACTGACCCTAGCCCCCTGGCACAAACTATTGCAGCATAAATCTAAATAATATATATTTTCTCTGTAGGTGACATCCAGATAGGGATGGTGTACAGGAAAGAACGTCTGGACGTGGAGGTCATCAGGGCCAGAGGACTTGTGGGTAAACAAGGCAACAAGCAGCTGCCAGGTGAGCATGATATATTACTGGTATTATATATGTTATCATATTATCATTATAGCACAATGTCCCCAGGGAAGGGCATTTAAGTCCAGAGAGCACATTGTCACTTTTATTCAGCAAAAAATGTGATTGAAATGTACTTATTGCCCTCTCTGCTTGTTTCTCAAGCCCCCTATGTGAAAGTATATCTGATGGACAACGGGAAATGCATAGTCAAAAAGAAAACCAGACTGGCAAAAAAAACATTGGATCCCCTCTACCAGCAGCAACTTCAGTTTGAGGAGAGTCCAGAGGGGAAGGTTTTACAGGTAACTCGTGAAATGCACTCTTTTTTGATATTTTTAATTGTTCTTTATAGGTCTATTTGAATCTATTATGAGTAGTTTGAGTAACACATAATCAGTGTTTTCTCTTCTCCAGATTATCCTGTCGGGAGAATATGGTTAGTGTTACTTTTAGGGTTAGGGTAGTTTGAAGATTCCCAGGTTAGGACAAGCTAATAACTCCACGAGGAAGCTTTAGAAAGTCAACCTGCATCATGGGACCAGGGCCGTTGCTAACTAGCATAGATATTCCTATTGTATTGAAATCATCCTCATTTATGCAAAGAGTTATGGGATATTAGAATCCTCTTGTTTTAACCATTGCTCTTCAACCTAGGTGTTAGGGTTAGTACTATTTATGAAGTAGTATGTAATACCTGTGTTCTCTTCTCCAGATAATCGTGTGGGGGGACTATGGACGCATGGACCACAAATCCTTTATGGGAGCTGCTCAGATACTTTTAGATGATTTAGATTTATCCAACATGGTGATTGGTTGGTTCAAACTGTTCCCCCCCACCTCATTGGTGGATCCAACTTTGGCACCTTTAACTAGCAAAGCAGCAGTAGCAGAACAAGCTGCAAATGCAGCAAAATTAAGGGACAGCTAGCATTGTCATAGAAATAAGCAACAGGAGTTAAGTCTGCCAGGCCACACCCTCTTGGGCCAAGCCCTGGTTACCCTGGTAACACTGCGTGCTTGATGTTCTGAGCCCATGAAGAGGGAAGGTAGAGTCTGGAGCAGGCCATCTGATCTTACTGCAACAAGGTGCCCCCTGCGGGTGGAACTGTCTTACTGCAACATGGGTCAGGAAACCCTAACGCTAACCCCCCCGGGTCTACGCCCCTCCTAGGGAGGACCAGACAGGCACATGAAGCTGTGGCAAGAAAAGGAAAGAAGAAGTGGAATGAATTCAGTGGTACTAGATTTCAGTCTCTGTTAAATCCATGATGAGGAAATAGAATAACTAATTCATGAGTTGGATTAGGGTTAGTTGTACAGTTTGTCATGACGTGGCCCTTTCTGGGTGTAGATTGTGGCTTCCCCCTCTCTCACTGTCTCCTACACCCAGGTTCTGTTATCTCAGGTCGTAAATTCCTGGCGGAGGCTCTCTTCCCTTTTCACGCAGAGAGAGAGACCACAGAGTGAACAATGGATTTCACGTGGCCGAACTCCTAAATCCCCAAAATGAGAAAATGAAACTACATGTCCTCTTGTGAGAATGTGGGAAGGGTCCGTGGACACTTAAGGGACAGTTATGTTGAGTGTGTTTCATTTGGTGACCTCAGGAAGGACAGGAAACACACATAACTAAATCTATGAATGTGTACATTTCTCAAGTTTGGTGTTTGCATCTAATTCTTGTATGAAATGAATGAGTAAGGATGAAACTCTTTGTGAAATGAAGTTGAAAGTTGAACTAAGTCATTGGCCCGCCCCCGTGAGCACAGACATGATCTGGCTTCATGGAACCGCCTTTTCTATTGTTACGAATAAACCCCCTCCTGAGGAAATCCTCTTCAGACTAAGCAAACCCACAATGTGAGCTGTGATTGCGAATAGTTAATAGCATGCATACCTCGGTGTAAGCTGATGTAACACAGGCTTGAGTACCAAGACTAGAAAACCATACCACGTGGAGCATTGGCTACATGGCTGGAAATGGTTCAACTCTGAGATTATCAATCCCCACAGAATAAGATAGATAGATACTAGTTACTAGTCTGCAGTTAGAAATTATGTAAACCTGGGACGAGAATACCGAAAACCTCTGAAACATCTAATAGAACATTTCTGAATGGTACTCTGAAGTATCCATTCTAACCATGAAAGACTGATCTTCAGGGAAACAGAAAGAGAGAGAGAGACTCGGATGAACTTTCCAGGAGACGGACTGGATTCCTACAGTGAAGACAACAAAGACACATCATAAATATGTACTTGCAATTATTATCGACTGAGCGTGTGTTCATGTGCGAAGGATGAGCATTTCAATATATAAAATTATAGACTGTAATGAATCCATTTTGTCTTTCCCTTTGTCCACCAAGCTGTCATATCGGCTTAGCCCACTAGGGAATCTTCCCTATCAATGTTAGTAACCGATATCTACTGTTTGTTTATTTATGCATTTCTGTGATTATTTATTTAGTAAATAAATGATTAAGCCAATTGGTGTATGGATGATCCATATTTTAGGCTGGGTTCATGCAGACAACCAACAATTTATGACGTTTGGAATGAGACTGACGTGAGGTAAAGAATAATTCATTAATAGAAGACTATTGATCAGATATTAAAATATCTGAAGAGTTATACTCAGAACAGTATAACTTTGTAATCCCGTGGTGCCCCAACTTCCTAGTTAAGTTTATATGATTTGTTTAATCACGTAATAATAATTACAGAAAATGTATTTGATAAAATAACAGTCTTCCCCTTTAATAATGCCAAAGACACAACATTATGGTTCCCCCCGTGAGGAATCTAAGATAGAATGAGGCTTTGCTGTTGGATATATCAATTGTGCAAACAGAACTGTGCAGACAGACTGTTATAAGCAAATAGAGAAAGATATTTGTTGCGTATGTGTTTCCATTTGAACAAGTTATTTGGAAGCGCCTCTGGTCGTGTGTCGAAAGTGTCAGAGTAGTTAGTTGTAAATTACAGATTTAGTCCGTTAGGCAAAACGGAGCGATTTCTATCAGTCAATATTAATTTTTAGAGGAAGGGCATAGAGGCAGTAAGGTTAGAAATTAGAGGATAGATCTGTTCAGTGACCAAGCCGAAGTTATCTGTCCGCCTACCGCTCTAAGCCAGTGTGGGTAGGACACAGGCGTATCTGTTTTTATGTACCGTGCGCTCCGGTAATATAATGCTAGCAAATAGTATGCCGAATTTGTTAATTTGAGACGTCACTATTAAACCCCCCTTTCCATGTTGAAGGAGACCCTATTTTGTTCTTTGGAAGTGAGATTTCTGTACCAGTAGGATTAGCATAGCACTAGACTATACAGATAATAGAGGGAAAACAGCATTTTCTTTTTCCTTTTGTAACATTGAAATTCCTCCGCCTTTGTACTTCCGTAGATTTCAGCTTTCTGCGATCAGTGACCCCCTGGTGGTGAAGAATCGCCAGTACATTTTCTTCAAAAGGAATTAGGAAACATCCAAACGTGGATCACGTTAAGATATCCAGCCAATCGCAATTGACAGGATATCAACGTCTCATTCAATTTAACTAATAAGTAGAATTGCCAGATTTTCCTTTTCAGGTGGATCTTAAATAATATCCACATTTATTGGGTTTCTAAAATGAGAAAACAAAAATATTCCACATTAAAATGTCTTAAGGCTAGGGGGCAGTATTTTGACGTCCGGAAGAAAAGCGTGCCCAAAGTAAACTGCCTGTTACTCAGGCCCAGAAGCTAGGATATGCATATATTTGGTAGATTTGGATAGAAAACACTAAAGTTCCTAAACTGTTAAAATAATGTCTGAGTATAACAGAACTGATTTGGCAGGCGAAACCCCAGGGGAAAACAATTGAGGTCATAGGATTTTCCAATAGTTTTCTATGGGAAACCCTATTTATTAGGAACCTGGTTGCAGTTCCTATGGCTTCTACTAGATGTCAACAGTCTTTAGAAATTGGTAAATGTTTTTCTTTTGGGAAATGAAGAAGTAGTGCTGTTCTTTGTACGTGTCACTCTGAAGGTCCCTAGTCTTTTGTTGCGCATGAAGAGGAGCACGCTCCGTGTTATTTTTCTTTGGTATTGGAAACAGATAATCCCGTTTTAGATTTGATCGATTATTTCCATTTTAGGATACCTGAGGTTGGATTAGGAACGTTGTTTCAAATGTTTGGACCAAGTTTATAGGTAATGTATTAGATACTTTGTAGCCATGTTGGGTGAGTTGGAACCGGTGTATTTTTTTATCAAACGCGCCAAATAACTCATACAGCATACTCATGAGTACCAAATTTTTGCCTCTCTTCGGCACGTAGGACACTAGAGACGTGTTGGCCGTGAACACAAATTTAGAGGAATTGATAGGCCTGTTCTGTGTATTCATCAGCTGAGGTGGGATCTCTGGCTTGTTTTTTCGTACCGTTCCTACCATCGTCAGTTTCCTTTTGAGGAGCTCCTGTCCCAGCTTGTGTGAAGTAAAAAAGTTATATCATGTGATGTTGTGACCACGGAGTCCCTGTGTCACATCCAGGATAAACTGCATCCCTTCATTCTTTTCAGGGACTCCTCCTACTGGTTTCCCCATATACACTTGTAAGTTCCACACATATGATGAAGCAGCATCACAGGCAGAAGAATAGCGATCACACTAATACACCAACACCAAATAAACAGAGAACAAGCCCGCACAATACCCAGCGGGCCTAGTGCCCTTCAATAGCCTATAAACAAAACTAACTCAAAACAGGTGTACCCAATTAGACCCAATTAACAGAAACAAAAGGAAAGGGAATCGATGGCAGCTAATAGGACGGCGACGACGACCGCCGCGCACCGCCCAAACAGGAAGAGGCACTATCTTCGGCGCGGATTCGTGACACGCATCCTTAGGCAAGAAGACCATTAAATTTCACAATTTTTTGGCATCCATATTTCTCCTCCTGCTGGCTGCTGATGAGCTGGTTGCTGTCAGGCTGGTCCTGGGGCTGGCTGAGGGTCAATCTCATCCTCTTCTTACACCTCACTGTCAGACTCCGAACTGACAGAGACATGATCCTCATATTCAGAAAATTCAGAACAGAAGACGCTCCTTCCACACTAGCATCTCTCTCCGCAAAAATGATTTCTAAGGCCCAATGAGCAGAGATTATTTTTGCCTTACTGATTCAAAGCTATTTATTTGTTGTATCCCTCCCCCAATTTGCACCTGTCTGTGGTAGAGTCTGGGAAAATATTACACATTATGCAGGCTCCCGCAAGACATTCTGTAGTTTCACACACTACAAAGGGTAAAGAGTGTGAGAAAAGCATGAGACGGGCAGACAGGCAGGGAGACAGTACCAATAACCGGTCTATGTTACAAATGCAGGCCCAGGGAGGAGGAAAACAGAGTGAAGGCACACAGCAAACCTTTTTTTCTCCATTTTTACTTGTTTTCACCTACACACACACACACACTTTTCCACACTTTTATTGCCCTTGGGTCCAGTAGACCCGAACATCACAAACTCAGCAAAAAAATAAACTTCCCTTTTTCAGGACCCTGTCTTTAAAAGATCATTCGTAAAAATCCAAATAACTTCACGTCTTCATTGTAAAGGGATTAAACACTTTTCCCCATGCTTGTTCAATGAACCATTAATAATTAATGAACATGCACCAGTGGAACAGTTGTTAAGACACTAACAGTTTACAGACGGTAGGCAATTAAGGTCACATTTATGAAAACTTAGGACACTAAAGAGGCCTTTCTACTGACTCTGAAAAACACTTAAAAAAAAGATGCCCAGGGTCCCTGCTCATCTGCGTGAACGTGCCTTAGGCATACTGCAAGGAGACATGAGGACTGCATATGTGGCCAGGATTTTTTTGTTGTTGCAATGTCTGTACTGTGACATGCCTAAGACAGGGATACAGGATGGACAGCTGATCGTCCTCGCAGTGGCAGACCACGTGTAACAACACCTGCACAGGATCGGTACATCCGAACATCACACCTGCGGGACGGGTACAGGATGGCAACAGCTGCCTGAGTTACACAAGGAATGCACAACCCCTCCAATGCTCAGACTGTCTGCAATAGGCTGAGAGAGGCTGGACTGCGGGCTTGTAGGCCTGTTGTAAGGCAGGTCCTCACCAGACATCACCAGCAACAACGTTGCTTATGGGTACAAACCCACCGTCACTGGACCAGACAGGACTGGTAAAAAGTGCTCTTCACTGACAAGTCGCAGTTTTGTCTCACCAGTGGTGATGGTAAGATTCACGTTTATCGTCGAAGGAATGAGCGTTACACCAAGGCCTGTACTCTGGAGCGGAATCGATTTGGAGGTGGAGGGTCCGTCGTGGTCTGGGGCGGTGTGTCACAGCATCATCGGACTGAGCTTGTTGTCATTGCAGGCAATCTCAACGCTGTGCGTTACAAGGAAGACATCCTCCTCCCTCATGTGGTACCCTTCCTGCAGGCTCATCCTGACATGACCCAGCATGACAATGCCACCAGCCATACTGCTCGTTCTGTGCGTGATTTCCTGCAAGACAGATATGTCAGTGTTCTGCCATGGCCAGTGAAGAGCACAGATCTCAATCCCATTGAGCACGTATGGGACCTGTTGGATCGGAGGGTGAGGGCTAGGGCCATTCCCCCCAGAAATTACTGGGAACTTGCAGGTGCCTTAGTGGAAGAGTGGGGTAACATCTCACAGCAAGAACTGGCAAATCTGGTGCAGTCCATGAGGAGGAGATGTACTGCAGTACTTAATGCAACTGGTGTCCGCAACAGATACTGACTGTTACTTTTGATTTTGACCCCCCCTTTGTTCAGGGTCACATTATTCAATTTCTGTTAGTCACATGTCTAGAACTTGTTCAGTTTATGTCTCAGTTGTTGAATCTTTTAATGTTCATACAAATATTTACACATTAAATTTGCTGAAAATAAACACAGTTGACAGTGAGAGGACGTTTATTTTTATGCTGTGTTGATGTCATATAAATGTGTAGGGGGATGTACGGTGTGCACTCAATGAAAATGTGTTATTTTACATGTTCTTCATATAAAATGAGCCAAGGCCAATGAGTCTCAGGTTGATACAAATATTCATTGCATTTTGTCTTCTGGTAAACCTTGAAAATGGCTTCGACAGAACCGAAAAGCACACAAGGGTTAAATAGAGTATGTTTTTGCTAAGAAAGGTGGGGGGGGGATCACACAAATTACTTCTTTATTTATTTTAGGTTTAAGGAAGTATGTAGTTGGAGTTGGCATTCTTTGTTGTAGAAATAAGATTTTTTTTTATTTGGATCCACGTGGCTAAGATGAGTCGAATGAGTTAAACATCACAACATTGCAATTATTTTGAAAAAATATCTGTCAAATAATTTGCATTCATTGAAATCTGGTCACAATGCAGACACAGTGGAAGGATAAGAAACATATTAATACCATGTGTAGATACAACTGCTAGAAAGTTGGGTACAATCAGAATGTGGATAAGATTTGGACAAATTACGCATTTTAGCTCTAGTTAAACAGGGCTTACTGTATATGTATTTTAAATGTATCCAATCAAACCAATAATTTATGAATTAACCTGTCTAGGACTGGGATTCCCCCGCAACAGCCAGTGAAAGTGCAGGGCGCCAAATTCAAAACAACAAAAATCTCAAAATTAAAATTCCTCAAGCATACAAGTATTTTACACCATTTTAAAGATACAATTCTCATTAATCCAGCCACAGTGCCAGATTTCAAAAAGTATTTACAGCGAAAGCACCACAAACGATTATGTAATAGGTCACCACCAAGCCACAGAAAAACACAGCCATTTTGTCCAGCCAAAGAGAGGAGTCACAAAAAGCAGAAATAGAGATAAAATTCATCACTAACCTTTGATGATCTTCATCAGATGACACTCATAGGACTTCATGTTACACAATACATTTATGTTTTGTTTGATAAAGTTCATATAAAAAAAATCTGAGTTTACATTGGCGCGTTACGTTCAGTAGTTCTAAAACATGCGGTGATATTGCAGAGAGCCACATCAATTTACAGAAATACTCATAATAAACATTGATAAAGATATGACTATTATACATGGAACTTGCAACCGCTGTGTCAGATAAAAAAAAAAAAAGCAAACCATGCAATATTCGGAGTACAGCCTTTAGACAACAATGCAGCCAAAAAGATACCCGCCATATTGGGTAGACAACATTACTCAGAAATAGCATTTGAAATATTTACTTACATTTGATGATCATCAGAATGCACTCCCAGGAATCCCAGTTCCACCATAAATGTTTGATTTGTTCGATAATGTCCATCAGTTATGTCCCAAATATCTTCTTTTGTTAGGGCGTTTGGTAAACAAATCCAATATCGCGTTCAGGTCGCGTCGGACGAAAAGTTCAAAAAGTGCCGTTACAGCCCGTAGAAACATACCAACCTAAGTATGGAATCAATCTTTAGGATGTTTTTAACATACAACTTCATTATCCTCTAGTGACTCCACATCCCGGGTCCGGGAGCGTATTCATCGACTGACACTAATTAGCATAACTCAACGGACATAAATATTCCTAGAAAATATTCCTATTCATGAAAATCACAAGTGAAATATATTGAGACACAGCTTAGCCTTTTGTTAATCACCCTGTCATCTCAGATTTTCAAAATATGCTTTACAGCCAAAGCTAGACAAGGATTTGTGTAAGTTTATCGATAGCCTAGCATAGCATTTTGTCCAGCTAGCAGCAAGTAACTTGGTCACGGAAATCAGAAAAGCAATCAAATTAAATCGCTTACCTTTGATGAGCTTTAGATGTTTTCACTCACGATACTCCCAGTTAGATAGCCAATGTTCCTTTTTTCCAAAAATATTATTTTAGGCGAAATAGCTCCGTTTGTTCTTCACGTTTGGCTGAGAATTTGCCCGGAAATTGAAGGAAATTGACAAAAAATATTCCAAATTAGCTCCATAATATCGACAGAAACATGGCAAACGTTGTTTATAATCAAGCCTCAAGGTGTTTTTCAAATATCTATTTGATAATATATCCACCGGGACAATTGGTTTTTCAGTAGGACCGATTGGAGTAATGGCTACCTCTGTATTTTACGCGAGAATCACTCTGAGAGCCATCAGGTGACAACTTGCGCAATGTACCCGCTTACAGGTATTCTTCAACATAAATACGTAAAACCACGTCACAATGCTGTAGACACCTTGGGGAATACGGAGAACAAGTAATCTGGTTGATAGCCCATTCACTGCTCAATAGGGACGCATCGGAACGCAGAGCTTTCAAAAGATGAGTCACTTCCGGATTTGATTTTTCTCAGGCTTTCGCCTGCAATATCAGTTCTGTTATACTCACAGACAATATTTTTACAGTTTTGGAAACTTTAGAGTGTTTTCTATCCTAAGCTGTCAATTATATTCATATTCTAGCACGTTGTCCTGACAAACTATCCCGTTTACTACGGGAACGTTATTTTTCAAAAATGAAAATACTGCCCCCTAGTCACAAAAGGTTAATGTTCCAACCAGACAATTCCTTTGTCTGTACAAATGAAGTGGAACGTAGCTACCTTTCACGTGAGCGCGCCAGACCGAGGATGTGGCACTCTGCCAGACCACTCACTCAAAGAGCCCCACCAAAATACTTTTGACATCTAGTGGAAGCATTGGGAAGTGAAACATAACTAATATCACCCTATATCTTCAATGGGGGTGGAGTTAAAAAACTACAAACCTCAGATTTCCCACTTCTTGGTTGGATTGCCTCTCTGCCATATGAGTTCTGTTATACTCACATACATCATTCAAACAGTTTTAGAAACTTCAGAGTGTTTTCTATCCAAATTGATAATTCTATGCATATTCTAGCTTTTACGCCTGAGTAGCAGGCAGCTTAATTTGGGCACGTTTTTCATCCAAGCTACCCAATACTGCCCCCTAGCCCAAAGAAGTTAATTAATTCATCCATGCATCCATTTATTCATCCATTCATTCATCAGAAACCTCAGAGAGGTGTCCAGCAGTCTGGTGTGTAACCTGGAGAAGAAGAGAGTGTTGTTGAATGTCAGTCCAATAAATAATGTCAGACTGCTGAGGTGGGTGGTTGAGAAGCTCTAGAAGTTCATAGACTTTGTTGTCAAATGCGAGTCATCGTTCATCGTCGAACACAGTGTTGAGTCCAACGATCTAACGGTGAAACTTCTGTCCGGACGATGAACACCACAGTCGAAGAGCGCTGAGGAGAGCATCGACCTGGTGATGGCCGCTATATACGAAAATCGCTATTTAGCAAGTTAGCTGACAAGCTAACATTAGCCAGCTAGCTAGCTAGTGTTAGCTAGTGTAACATTAGTTAGCTAGTGTTATAACATGATGGCAGGTAGCCTAGTAGTTAGAATACTGGGCCAGTAACCAAACGGTCGAATGCCCGAGCCGACAAGGTAAAAATCTGTCGTTCTGCCCCTGAACAACGCAGTTAACCCACTGTTCCCCGGTAGGTCGTCATGCCTAGTCATGCCAACTGACTTGCCTAGTTAAAAAAAGTACGATTGTCATTTGTCCTCTTGCTCATTTGTGCACTGGGGCATCCCACTCCTCTTTCTATTCTGGTTAGTGTCACAAACGTTTAAAGGAGCGAACCAAGGCACAGTGTGAGTTGAGTTCCACATACTTTATTATCCTTTTTGGGATAGGGGGCAGCATTTTCACTTTTGGATGAATAGCGTGCCCAAAGTGAACTGCCTCCTACTCTGTCCCAGATGCTAATACATGCATACTGTTATTAGTATTGGATAGAAAACACACCAACGTTTCTAAAACAGTTTGAATGATGTCTGTGAGTATAACATAACTCATATGGCAGGCGAAAACCTGAGAAAAATCCAACCAGGAAGTGGGACATCTGAGGTTTGTAGTTTTTCAAAGCTTGGAAGTTGCACTTCCTACGACTTCCACTAGATGTCAACCGTCTTTAGAAACTTGAATGAGGAGTCTACTATAAAGAAGAGGCTCATGAGACCTCTTTGAGTCAGTGGTCTGGCAGAGAGCCTTGGTCTCATGACGCGCGCTCCTGACAGAGTTACTTCTCTTTCCAGTGCGTTTCTGAAGACAAAGGAATTCTCCAGTTGGAACATTATTGATGTTTTATGTTAAATACATCCTAAAGATTGATTCCATACATCGTTTGACATGTTTCTAAAGGACTGTAACGGAACATTTTGAGTTTTTGTCTGGATGAAGTGCCTGTGCCTCATGAAGATGGATTACTGGGCTGAACACGCTAACAACAAGTGCCTATTTGGACAGAAATTATGGAACTTTATGGAACAAATCAGTCATTTATTGTCGAACTAGGACTCCTGGGAGTGCCTTCTCATGAAGATCATCAAAGGTAAGTGAATATTTATGGTGTTGTTTCTAACTTTGTTGATTCCAAAATGGCAGATATTCCTCTGGCTGGATTGGGCTCTGAGAGCCGTTCTCAGATTATGCATTTTCCATTTGTTAAAAAAAAATCTGACACAGCGGTTGCATTAATAAGGAGAATTCTATCTTTATTTCTGTGAATAACACTTGTATCTTTTATCAATGTTTATTATGAGTATTTCTGTAAAATCAAAACATTACTGCACGTAATACGTCAATGTAACCTGAGATTTTTGGATATAAATATGAACATTATCGAACAAAGCATACATGTATTGTGTAACATAATTTCCTATGAGTGTCATCTGATGAAGATCAAAGGTTAGTGATTAATTTGATCTATATTTCAGCTTTTTGTGACTCCTATCTTTGGCTGGAAAAATGGCTGTGTGTTTTTTCGACTTGGCTATGACCTAACATAATCATATGTTGTGCTTTAGCTGTAAAGCATTTTTGAAATCGGACACGATTCAACTGGAGAATTAGAATGACTTCAAATTAGTGGTGGAACGGAGGTGCTTCCCCTGCGAACGCGCATAGTGAATGCACGGTCAACTCGTGGCAGTGGTGACTATTTCCTGTGTCATTCGACCCCCCTTCACATTAGAGTCATCCGACAAAGTTCTATTGACTGTTGATATCTAGTGGGAAGTGGGAAGTGAAAACTCATCCATATATCGCTGTAATTTCAATGAGAGCTTGGTTGAAGATCTGCCACCCCAGAAAAAAAACAGGAAGTGAAATTTCTCTGTTTTTTGCCTGCTACATGAGGCCTGCTACAACTCACAGACATAATTCAAACAGTTTTAGAAACGTCAGAGTGTTTTCTATCCAATACTAATAATAATATGCATATATTAGTAACTGAGACTGAGGAGCTGGCCGTTTACAAAGGGCACCTTAAGTTAAGAACAAATTCTTATTTAAAAGGACAGCCTACTCGGTCTCCCACTTGTCCTGCCCGCACGACACAGGGATTCTTTAGCTAAATAGCCCAGTACTGTACTGCCGACCGTAACGTTGTACAGCGCCATATAGAATCAGTTAAGAAATTATTTTTTATTTACAAGGACAGATATACTTCCTCCCCGTATGGGAATTGAACCCCGGTCTCCCACATGCCCACATTCTCTAGTACAGCCATTATTGAAGGTACTGCTCTCCCTTATTTAAGGAATTAGGCACTTTCCCATGTTTATTACAGTATGTCTTTTAGGCTATGTTTACTTGTCAGACTGCACAGTAGCCTAATAAACAAATGCAGGTGGCTTATATCTTCAAAATACTTTGATTACTTTATTATCCAAATGTAAAAGTATATACTGTAGAGTACTATATTTCTTCATCAGCATCTTTATGCTTTCGTTAATAAAATAATGAAAAAAATACTCTTTAAAATGCAGATGTTGATTTAGTTGTGGATCCATAACGAATTACTATAGGAATAAATATCACTGAATTACATAAATATTGGAACAAAGTTGTCCAATGAAGGTGAACAAATTGTTGCTTACTGGAAAATACTCTTTCAAACAGTCATTTTTGCCTTTATTCACATTACAATCGCTCATGTTATTTTTTTGTAAACTAAATAATCTCCAAAATATTGCTATATATAGCCTTCCCGTTGTGGACATCTATTTCAGAACCGTTTCACGCTGCTCTGAGACAAGCATGGAGAACTGAAAATGTTCAATTATTTTCCATTACATTTTTAAGATATGTGTTGATTGAATATAAGCAAGTGATGTCTGCAAAATAATCAAGTTAGGTTTCTCCAGAAATAATTAATTATCAATAAAAATGTAATGTCTGAATCCTGGCTCAGGAAGGCAACCAAAAAATCCTGAAATTTCAATCCCTAACTATAACACTTTCCGACAAGATAGAACTGCCAAAGGGGCGGGGTTTCAATCTACTGCAGAGATAGCCTGCAGAAGTCTGTCATACTATCCAGGTCTGTGCCCAAACAATTCGAGCTTCTACTTTTAAAAATCCACCTTTCCAGAAACAAGTCTCTCACCAATTACGCTTGTAATAGACCCCCTCAGCCCCAGCTGTGCCCTGGACACCATATGTGAATTGATCGCCCCCCCCCCCCCCCCATATATCTACAGAGTTTGTTCTGTTAGGTGACCTAAACTGCGATATGCTTAACACCCTGGCCATCCTACAATCTAAGCTAGATGCCCTCAATATCACACAAATCATCAAGGAACCTACCAGGTACAACCCTAAATCCATAACCATAGACACCCTATTAGATATCATCCTAACCAACCTGCCCTATAAATACACCTCTGCTGTCTTCAACCAGGATCTCAGCGATCACTGCCTCATTGCCTGCGTGCGTCCTGGGTCCGTGGTCAAACGACCACCTCTCATCACTGTCAAACGCTCCCTAAAACACAGCAAGCAGGCCTTTCTAATCGACCTGCCCCGGGTATCCTGGAAGGATATTGACCTCATCCCGACAGTAGGGGATGCCTGGTTATTCTTCAAAAGTGCTTTCCTCTCCATCTTAAATAAGCATGCCCCAATCTAAAAAAATGTAGAACTAAGAACAGATATAGCCCTTGTTTCACCCCAGACCTGACTGCCCATGACCAGCACAAAATCATCCTGTGACTTTCTGCATTAGCATCAAATAGCCCCCGGATATACACATTTTCAGGGAATTCAGAAACCAATGTACTCAGACAGTTAGGAAAGCTAAGGCTAGCTTTTTAAACAGAAATGTCGATCCTGAAGCACTAATTCCAAAAAGTTTTGGGACACTGTAAAGTCCATGGAGAATAAGAGCACCTCCTCCCAGCTGCCCACTGCACTGAGGATAGGAAACACTGTCACCACCGATAAATCTACGATAATTGATCATTTCAATAAGCATTTTTCCATGGCTGGCCATGCTTTCCACCTGGCTACCCCTACCCTGGACAACATCTCAGGACCTCCTGCAGAAACTTGAAGAACCCCCCCCCCCCCCCCCGCTTCGCCTTCACCCAAACCCAGACAGTTGATGTTCTGAAAGAACTGCAACATCTCGATCCCTACAAATCACCTCAGCTAGTCAATCTGGACCCCCTCTTTCTAAAATTATCTGCCGAAATTGTTGCAACCCCTATTACTAGCCTATTCAACCTCTCGTATCGTCAGAGATCCCCAAAGATTGGAAAGCTGCCGCGGTCATCCCTCTCTTCAAAGGGGGAGACACTATAGACCCAAACTGTTATAGATCTATCTCCAACCTGCCTTGCATTTCTAAAATCTTGTAAAGCCAAGTTAAGAAACAGATCACCGACGATTTCAAATCCCACCGTACCTTTCCCACTATGCAATCTGGTTTCCGAGCTAGTCATAGGTGCACCTCAGCCACACTCAAGGTCCTAAATGATATCATAACCGCCATCGATAAAAGACAGTACAGTGCAGCCGTTTTCATCGACCTGGCCAAGGCTTTAGACTGTATTCACCACATTCTTATCGGCAGCCTCAATAGCCTTGGCTTCTCAAATGACTGCCTAGCCTGGTTCACCAACTACTTCTCAGATAGAGTTCAGTGTGTCAAATCGGAGGGCCTATTGTCCGGGCCTCTGGCAGTCTCTATGGGGGTGCCACAGGGTTCATTTCTCGGGCCAACTCTTTTCTCTGTATATATCAAATGTCGCTCTTGCTGCTGGTGATTCTCTGATCCACGTCTATGCAGACAACACCATTCTGTATACATCTGGCCCTTCTTTGGACACTGTGCTAACAAACCTCCAAACGAGCTTCAACGCCATACAACTCTCCTTCCGTGGCCTCCAACTGCTTTTAAATGCTAGTAAAACTAAGTGCATGTTCTTCAACCAATTGCTGCCCGTACCCTCCCACCCAAATAGCATCACTACTCTGGACGGTTCTGACTTAGAATATGTGGACATCTACAAATACATAGGTGTCTGGTTAGACTGTAAACTTTCCTTCCAGACTCACTTTAACCCCCTACAGCTACCCCCCTACTTTTTTCAATTTCCGCCTGAAGACATACCCAAATCTAACTGCCTGTAGCTCAGGTCCAGAAGCAAGGATATGCATATTCTTGGTTTCATTTGTAAGAAAACACTCTGACGTTTGTGTACATGTCAATTGAATGTAGGAGAATATAACACAATAGATCTGGTTTAGATAATACAATGAAAAAAACATGTTTCTTATTTTTATTATTGTATCATCATCCTTTAAAATGAACAAGATAAAACAAACATTCAGATAGGATAATGGGGACAATTTCAGTGAAAAACATTAGACGGCAACAGTAGTTTCAGAATGATAACTTCCAGAATGAGTGTGCTACATGACATTTATCATGACGTCACCCAGGTGTCCCACACAAGTAGGCCAAATGTACCCAAGTGGCCAAATTGGTGAAGTTATACATTTTGAATGGAATAACTATATACAAAATACCAAAATGGTATTCTAACACCCCCCCCCCAAAAAAAAAATAATGGAGAAAAAACATTTTAAAAAATATATGCACATTTACAAAATAACACTTTCAATATTTGGAAGACCCTCAGTCGTCTACACAATATTGTGCTGCTGATGCCAGGTACCATAGCAGTCTCTTTCTGCTGTAAAGCAAAGGGTTACCAAGCATGTGGTGCAGGTGATGGGGACTTCATTTTGCAAAGAACACAGCGACGCCTCCATGCTGTGCCCTTTTGGTCCTGAGGCACATCCATGCCTGCAGAAATACATTTGGGCAGATGAACACCACTTGTGGCAGGAGCAGAAGGGACAGAGGTAGAGGGGCCAGAATGTGGTGCAGTGGTGCTGTGGTGCTGTAGCCAGCAAGCTCCTTGATGAGCAGCTCTCTGAAAGCTAGCTGTGAGATGGGGGGCTTTCCACAGCTCTTAGCCATTTCCTTGTGTAGGATGAATGCATTTACCACAGCAATGTCGATGAAATGATAGAAGAAGGTCTTGTACCATTTCATCGTCTTATGGAGAACATTGTAATAGCCTATCAGCGCATCTGACAGGTCCACACCTCCCATGCTCTTGTTGTAGTCCTTTATTGCAGTTGGAATGGGGACATTTTTTGCGGTCCATGCCCCAGTAGCGCTGAGACAACATGTGTCCGGCTGGATGAACCAGCTTCAGTGGGGGATGGACACCTTGGCACTGGGGGCTCCCATTGGAGTCAGTGTCACTGTGAAAGAAAATGTTCAGTTAGAATATTTTCACATATGAGCCATGTATCAACAGGTATAATAAACAGATATATATAGAGTACAGGGAACATAAGGTTGGATATATTATTATAGACCTGTTAGATCTACTGTCTCTTTTACAGTGGGCCAAAAAGGTATTTAGTCAACTACCAATTGTGCAAGTTCTCCCACTTAAAAAGATGAGAGAGGCCTGTAATTTTCATCATAGGTACACTTCAACTATGACAGACAAAATGAGAAAAAAAATCCGAAAATCACATTGCAGGATTTTTTATGAATTTATTTGCAAATTATAGTGGAAAATAAGTATTTGGTCAATAACAAAAGTTTATCTCAATACTTTCTTATTTACCCTTTGTTGGCAATGACAGAGGTCAAATGTTTTCTGTAAGTCTTCACAAGGTTTTCACACACTGTTGCTGGTATTTTTGCCCATTCCTCCATGCAGATCTCCTGTAGAGCAGTGATGTTTTGGGCTGTTGCCAATGATTTTCTATGGGGTTGAGATCTGGAGAATGGCTAGGCCACTCCAGGACCTTGAAATGCTTCTTACGAAGCCACTCCTTCGTTGCCCGGGTGGTGTCATGCTGAAAGACCCAGCCACGTTTCATCTTCAATGCCGTTGCTGATGGAAGGAGGTTTTCACTCAAAATCTCACGATACATGGCCCCATTCATTCTTTCCTTTACACGGATCAGTCATCCTGGTCCCTTTGCAGAAAAACAGCCCCAAAGCATGATGTTTCCACCCCCATGCTTCACAGTAGGTATGGTGTTCTTTGGATGCAACTCAGCATTCTTTGTCCTCCAAACACGTCAAGTTGAGTTTTTACCAAAAAGTTATATTTTGGTTTCATCTGACCATATGACATTCTCCGAATCTTCTTCTGGATCATCCAAATGCTCTCTAGCAAACTTCAGACGGGCCTGGACATGTACTGGCTTAAGCAGGGGCACACGTCTGGCACTGCAGGATTTGAGTCCCTGGCGGCGTAGTGTGTTACTAATGGTAGGCTTTGTTACTTTGGTCCCAGCTCTCTGCAGGTCATTCACTAGGTCCCCCCGTGTGGTTATTTTTGACCCCACGGGGTGAGATCTTGTGTGGAGCCCCAGATCGAGGGAGATTATCAGAGGTCTTGTATGTCTTCCATTTCCTAATAATTACTCCCACAGTTGATTTCTTCAAACTAAGCTGCTTACCTATTGCAGATTCAGTCTTCCCAGCCTGGTGCAGGTCTATAATTTTGTTTCTGGTGTCCTTTGACAGCTCCTTGGTCTTGGCCATAGTGGAGTTTGGAGTGTGACTGTTTGAGGTTGTGGACAGGTGTCTTTTATACTGATATTAATATATTAATGCCATTAATACAGGTAACGAGTGGAGGACAGAGGAGCCTCTTAAACTTGGCACCACACGTCCCGCTAGGGCACCTCCCCCCACTGCTCAACTGACACAGTAGCACACAGAACGCAAAAAATATTCTTAGAAATATTTAACCTCCACACATTAACAAGTCCAATAGCTCAAATGAAAGATAAACACCTTGTTCATCTAGCCACCAAGTCAGATTTCTAAAATGTTTTACGGCGAAAACATCGCACATATTTATGTCAAACCACCACCAAAGATAGGCTAATTTACATTTTGTAGAACAATAGATGCAATCACAAAAGCAGGATTAAAAGTAAAATAATTCACTAACCTTTTGAAAATCTTCATCAGATGACAGGAATAGGACATGTTATACATTTATGTTTTTTTCAATAATATGCTAATTATATCCATAAATCACGGTTTACATAGAAGGTCATGGCTAAAAAATGCTACAACAATGCCTGGAGAAATTATGGTAACTCTGCCAGATAACAGAAATACACATCATAAACGTTGACTAAATATACATGTTCTACATATACTTAGAAAGATACACTTCTTCTTAATAAAACAGCTGTGTTACATTTATTTTTAACTTTACAGATTTCGTTCACTAGGCTATAATGTGAGTCGGCGCTCAGGAATTAGCATTTTGGCTCCTCCACAGAAACCCAAATTTAACACATAAATGTTCCCTTACCTTTGCTGTTCTTCCATCAGAAGACCTGGAAGGGTTTATACTTACCAAAAACAGCTTTAGTTTTGAAGTCTGTGTCTTTCGGTTATCAAACACGACATATTTCGGGTGAAATGCAGCCAAAAAGTAAAGTTAGTTCGCACCAAAACGTCGAAATTACATATTATATGTCGACTAAACTTGTCAAACTTGGTTCAGAACACAACGTTAGCATGCTATATAGCTTCACCGCAATTCTCAGGACAAAGAGAAACACACGCATCGTTTAATCAATCTTGAAAGAAAGACACCACAGGCGCAGAATGCGCGTGAGATCTCGCGCGACCGAAAGGATTCGGCCCGTCATTAATCTCGTGAGCACGCGATTCACACAATGAGAAGCCCCATTGAAAGCGGACACCGCGCTGAAGGCATAGGAACTGTTCCCAGGACCGTAGGTGCTTGGGAAGGGTGGGGGCGATGACGTCAAAGTTGGGCCAACTTTTTGGATGACAAGAGAGAGTTTGGGAGAATGAGTGCCCTGAGAGTTCTGCTTTACTTACAGACATAATTTAAATGGTTTTAGAAGCTTTAGAGTGTTTTCTATTCAATAATATTTATTATATGCATATATTAGCAATTTTTTACAGATTTCTTTTCTGTTTACTATGGGCACGCATTTCACTGCCCTAGAATACTGCTAGGGCAGTATTCTGCCCTAGCCTTAACAGGTTTTAAAGCAGAAGTTACAGGTCTTTGAGAGCCAGAAATCTTGTTTGTTTGTAGGGGACCAAATACTTATTTTCCACCATAATTTGCAAAGAAATTAATTAAAAGTCCTACAATGTGATTTTCAGGATTTTTTTCTCTCATTTGTCTGTCATAGTTGAAAATTACAGGCCTCTCTCATCTTGGTGGCTGACTAAATACTTTTTTGCCTCACTGTATATTATGACAGACCAGCTAGATCTCCTGTCTATTTTATATTATGACATTTCAGCTAGATCTACTGTCTCCATTTCACTTTGGCCATTGTTGTGCCCTCCCCTCAACAGCCTCAAATAGGCTATTTCATGTGGGTTGGGGTGGGGCGGCAGACACACGCATCTCACATTTCATGACATTACATGTTTATATATTGCTTCTAAATAAATAAAAAAAATCACAAATAATATTTTATATTATTAACAAGGGCATTAGCATGATAAGAACTTACCAGTCCAAAACGATGTCCTCTCCCGTTCAAAAAATATTCCTCCACAATCGCTAAATGAATCGTCCTACAACAATCTCTGTCTCACTTTCCCAATCAATTTATTCAAAAATTGTGTGTACATCTGTATATCTAGACTTAGATGTAGCTTTCCCTGACGTAGTCGCCATACTGATTTATATATAAACTGCTGAATCTGCGCGTTTCTGCGCGTTTACCAAACAATGCAGTGCGTAATATGTGTTTCTCCTTCCGGATACGGGAGAATTGTCATCAACTACACTAATAAGCATAGCGCAACGGTCAAAAAATATTACTAGAGAATATTCATATTCATGAAATCACAAGTGAAATAGAGTGAAACACAGTTTAGCCTTTTGTTAATCACCCTGTCATCTCAGATTTTGAAATGATGCTTTACAGCCAAAGCAAGACAAGCGTTTGTGTAAGTTTATCGATAGCCTAGCATAGCATTATGTCCAGCTAGCAGCAGGAAGCTTGGTCACAAAAATCAGAAAAGCAATCAAATTAACCGTTTACCTTTGATGATCTTCGGATATTTTTACTGACGAGACTCCCAGTTAGACAGCAAATGTTCCTTTTGTTCCATAAAGATAATTTTTATACCCAAAATACCTCCATTTGTTGGTCACATTATGTTTAGAAATCCACCGGAAATAGCGTTCATGACAACGCCAAAAAACATTCCAAATTATATCCATAATATCGACAGAAACATGGTAAACGTTTTTTATAATCAATCCTCAAGGTGTTTTTCAAGTATCTATTCGATAATATATCAACCGGGACAATTGGCTTTTCAGTAGGAGCAAGAGGAAAATGACTACCTCTGTCTTTTACCCAAGATTCACTCTGAGAGCCCACAGCTGGCCACTTACGCAATGTGGTCGTTTACGCTCATTCTTCAACATAAAAGCCTGAAACTACGTCAAAATGCTGTAGACACCTTAGGAAATACGTAAAAAAGGAATCTGGTTGATATCCCTTTCAATGGCCAATAGGGGTGCATAGGAACACAACGGTTTCAAAATAAGAGGCACTTCCTGATTGGATTTTCCTCAGGGTTTCGCCTGCAATATCAGTTCTGTTATACTCACAGACAATATTTTGACAGTTCTGGAAACTTCAGAGTGTTTTCTATCCTAAGCTGTCAATTATATCCATATTCTAGCATCTGGTCCTGAGAAATAGGGTTAGGGTTAGGGTTTACTTTGGGAACGTTGTTTTTCCACAAATAAAAACAGTGCCCCCTAGTTTCAAGAGGTTAAATCCTGTTGGGGCTAGGGGGGCACAAGGAGTTCCCTGAAGGGAACACGCCCTCCCATTCAGCTGATAAAAATATTCTTTAGAAATATTTAACTTTCACACATTAACAAGTCCAATACAGCAAATGAAAGATAAACATCTTGTTAATCTACCCATCGTGTCCGATTTTTTTAATGTTTTACAGCGAAAACACAACATATATTTATGTTAGATGACCACCAAATTCAAAAACACAGAGCGAAATTTCACAGTCACAAAATCATAAATATAGATCAAATGAATCACTAACCTTTGATTATCTCCATCAGATGACACTCATAGGACATCATGTTCTACATGTATTGTGTGTTTTGTTCGATAATGTGCATATATATATAAAAAAATCTCAGTTTACATTGGCGCGTTACTTGCAGAAATGTTTTGATTCCAAAAAATCTGGTGATTTTGCAGAAATACTCACAATAAACATTGATAAAAGATGCAAGTGTTATTCACAGAATTAAAGAAAAATGTATCCTCCATGCAACCACTGTGTCAGATTTTAAAAAAACTTTACAGAAAAAGAATAATCTGAAAACGGCGCTCAGAACCCAAAGAAATAGCCGCCATTTTGGCGTCAACAGAAGCTACAAAAAAACACTATAAATATTCACTTACCTTTGAATATCTTCATCAGAAGGCAGTTCCAGGAATCCCAGTTCGACAACAAATGACTGATTTGTTCCATAAAGTTCCAAAAAGCCCATAATTTTGCCACTTGTTGTTAGCTTGTTCAGCCCAGCATTCAATCCTCAAAAAGCACAAGCAATTCCTCCAGACAAAAACTCAAAAAGTTCCGTTACAGGTCGTAGAAACAAGTCAAATGATGTATGCAATCCATATTTAGGAGGTTTTAAACATTAATCAGCAATAAGGTTCCAACCGGAGAATTTCATTGTCTGAAGAAATGCATCGGAACGAAATTACACTCTCTCGTGACCCCGCGCAACGAGACCGAGGCTTTCTACCAGACCACCCACCAAAAGAGCTATTATGAGCCACTCCTTCATAGTAGAATCATACAACCAGGATCTAAAGACGGTGACATCTTGTGGAAGCCCTAGAAAGTGCATGCTCATCCATATCTAACATAGACATCCAATGGCACTGTTTTCTATATTGAGTTCTCACTTCCTGTTTGGATTTCTTCTCAGGTTGTCTGCCATATGAGTTATGTTATACTCACAGACATAATTCAAACAGTTTTAGAAACTTCAGAATGTTTTCCATCCACCAGTAATAATACTGGATATATAATATGCATATATTCCCATCTGGGAAAGAGTGGGAGGCCGTTTAAGAAGCAGTGGCTTCTTCCTTGTTGAGCGGACTTTCAGGTTATGTCGATATAGGACTCGTTTTACTGTGGATATAGATACTTTTGTACCTGTTTTCTTCAGCATCTTCACAAGGTCCTTTGCTGTTGTTCTGGGATTGATTTGCACTTTTCACACCAAAGTATGTTCATCTCTAGGAGACAGAACGCGTCTCCTTCCTGAGTGGTTTGACGGCTGCGTGGTCCCATGGTGTTTATACTTGCGTACTATTGTTTGTACAGATGAACATGGTACCTTCAGGCGTTTGACATTTATCACACGTAGGGGATGTATCAGGAAATATCCTATGCAGTTTAGTTTTGGAATAGTGTAATCTGTGTAATACCTTGAATTGTATGAGACGATGACTGGAATTATTGGAGCATGTGTGGATATACTCCAAGCTCTCTTCCCAGTCTGCCACCGAGATGTCAGTCCCTAGTTCTTCCTCCCATTTTGCCTTAATGGCATCTGTAGAAGGTGTGCTAACAGATTGAAAAGCATCCTATAGATGCGATATCAGTTTGTCTGAGGTGGGGAATATTTTTATGCATCCGTCAAACATGGAAGGTTTAGCATTCCCAAATGTTGGGAGGTGTTTTCTAACGTAGTCTCTAATTTGTAGGTATCTGAAAAAATGTATTCTGGGAAGATTATAAGTTTCCCTCAGCAACTCAAAGGAAGCAATGTTCCCTTCTATGTATAATTCCCCTATGGTACTTATCCCCAACTCTCCCCATCGCTCAAAGGTGTTATCAAGGTTAGAGGGGGCAAAGGAAGGATTCATGGAGACAGGGAGCATGAATGACATTGGTCTAAGCTCAAAGTGGACTTTAATTTGCTTCCAGATTCGGACTGTGCTATGTATAATAGGATTGTTACAATAAAGTTACATCTCCAGATTGACAGGCGACAAAATCACAGCGCCAATAGAGAAGGGGTGACACTCCTCATGCTCCATACTAAGCCAGCTGGATGACGGAAGTGCGTCATCCAGCAGAAACGTAACAATGCGGAGGTTAGCGGCCCAGTAATAAAATATAAAATATTGTGCAAGGAGGAGCAGGAAGAGCACTGCCAGAGCCCTGCAAAATTAATGTGTCTGCTCAAATGGTGAGAAACAGACTCCATGAGGGTGGTATGAGGGCCCGACGTCCACAGGTGGGGGTTGTGCTTACAGCTCAACACCGTGCACAACATTTGGCATTTGCCAGAGAACACCAAGATTGGCAAATTCGCCACTGGTGCGCTGTACTCTTCACAGATGAAAGCGGGTTCATACTGAGCACATTTGACAGACGTGACAGAGTCTGGAGACGCCATGGAGAACGTTCTGCTGCCTGCAACATCCTCCAGCATGACCGGTTTGGCAGTGGGCCAGTGATGGTGTGGGGTGGCATTTCTTTGGGGGGGGGGGACGCACAGCCTTCCATGTGCTCGCCAGAGGTAGCCTGAATGCCATTAGGTACCGAGATGAGATCTTCAGACCCCCTGGGTTCCTCCTAATGCAAGACAATGCTAGACTTCATGTGGCTGGAGTGTGTCAGCAGTTCCTGCAAGAGGAAGGCATTGATGCTATGGACTGGCTCGCCCATTCCCCAGACCTGAATCCAATTGAGCACATCTGGGACATCCTGTCTCGCTCCATCCACCAACGCCACATTGCACCACAGACTGTCCAGGAGTTGGCGCATGCTTTAGTCCAGGTCTGGGAGGAGATCTCTCAGGAGACCATCCGCCACCACATCAGGAGCATGCCCAGGCGTTGTAGGGAGGTCATACAGGCACGTGGAGGCCACACACACTACTGAGCCTCATTTTGACTTGTTTTAAGGACATTACATCAAAGTTGGATCAGCCTGTGGTTTTCCACTTTAATTTTTAGTGTGACTCCAAATCCAGACCTCCATGGGTTGATAAATGTGATTTCCATTGATAATTTTAGCGTGATTTTGTTGTCAGCACATTCAACCACGTAAAGAAAAAGGTTTTAATAAGAATATTTCATTCATTCAGATCTAGGATGTGTTATTTTAGTGTTCCCTTTATTTTTTTCCTGCAGTGTAGTATGTTTGCCTTGAGTTTTTGCATCAGAGAGGGGAAATTCTCTGTAAAGAGTAAGGAGTATTGTTTGGTAACTACAATTCCTAGGTAGGTACATTTTTCTGAAGATAACTTAACTGGGAGATGTTCTAGCCAGGAGGCGTTTTGCGACCGTATGGGCATTAATTCACTCTTGTTCCAATTTATTCTGTATCCCGAGAAGGTACCAAACAAATGGATCACATCAAGAATAGCTGGGATACTAGCCTGGTGTTCTGTTACATAGAGGAGGATGTCATCTGCGTATAGGGAAATCGTATTTAGAGTATCTTTCGTATTATAGCCGTGTATTGCTGCATGAGATCTAATCGTCTGAGTGAGCGGTTCGATAATTAGGGCGAAGAGCATAGGTGACAGCGCAAAACCCTGCCTTGTCCCTCTGTAAAGGTTCAATCGGGGCGACAATGATTGGTTAGTGAGTATTCTGGCACAGGGGTTCCTATATAAAAGCTGGATCCAATTTATGAACCCATTTATTCACAGACAATTTATGAACCCAAATAGTAATTATATGTACGCAATACTCTGGCCATGCGAAGCGAACGTTCGAATGATGCTCTCGATTTTGGTGTCCAGTTCAGCAATAGTGGCCTTAAGATCCTCAGCTATAGCAACACGTAGCTCCCCCAAAGCCCGGGTAAGTTCTGTAAGTCTCACGTTGTTGCATGTGTCTTCCGCCATGTCTGTCTCGTTGTTTAGTGGGGAATAGGCCTCCGCTGTGGATTTATTGTCCTTTGGTCGCTTATTACTCGGCATTTCCATATAAAAAGTTACAATCTTGTATTAGAAAGAAACGTTTGTTGTAAAAAGTGCCATAAAGTAGGTTAAATTAGATTATTTTGCAAAAAACTCCAACATGCTAGCTCCGCCCCACAAAGTTAGAATTTCCTAATACAACTTTTCAGATATTTGATATCTGATCAAATAGTCTTCGAATTAATGCATTTTTTACTTTACCTCACGCTAGTCTCATTCCAAACGTCTTAAATTGTTGGTTATCTGCACGAACACAGTCTTCACTATGAGTCATCCATACATCAATTGTCTTAAATCATTTATTTACTAAGTAATTCACAGAAATGCATAAACAAACAAAGTAAAAATGGTTACAAGAAATGATAGCGGAATGTGCCCTAGTGGGCTAAACCGGAATGGCGGCTTGTTGAACAAAAGAGAAGTGGGGGTCGACTGAGAAGACAACAGACAGTTGATAATTATAACAATTGAAATGCTAAACCTTTGCATATGAACGCTCACTCATTCGGGAACAATTGCAATCAATATATATATTTACGCTCAGTGTGTCGTCTTGATCGCTGTTGAAAAGTTAGTTTCTGTTGGAGAGTTTCCGTCCTCTCGCTCTTTCTTTCTCTGAAGTGGTTAGGATGGATTGTTCAGAGTGACATTTATTTATTTCGTTATAGAATGAATATTTTGGCGGTTGTTGTTCTTCGTGTTCAATGATACCGAATTCCTAGCTGCAGACTAGTAATTAGTATCAAAGACTTGTTCTTATTCTGTCGGTATCGATAGTCTAAGAGTTTAACCACGTGGTATAGTTAAAAGATTCAGCAATGGTCTACAACCTTTGTCCTCTCGTAATGGAGAAAAACATGGTCTGTTGAGAACTTCTCAAAGTTTTTTTTCTTTTTCGGAATTGCAGAAAAGGGCCTGTCCCAGGATGCCCGATCCTAACTGGCTCATGGGCGGTCCTCTGATTTAGTTAAACTCAAAAGGCAATTGGAGTTTCCTTCATTAAACAGTCCAAAATCACATTACACAATTTTACAAACAGTATCATCCTCACTCATTCACCTTATACAACAATTAGATGTAAACCTCATATCTGAGGCTATTAAATAAACAGCGTTATGGTAATGTGGCCACACTGTCTCCCATGAGCTTCACCAAAATGTAACAAATGGACCAGTTCGTAGCTGGATTCTTCAGCGATCTTTTATACCTTCTCCGGAACATAAATGTTGTTCGGACCTCAAGTTCTGTGAGGTGGAAGAAATTCCTTTGTTCTCTATGAAACTTCACTCTGTCTCTATACTGTGTGGCCATGAGGCAGGGTCTTCCCTAGGAATTTACGACCTCTCTGACCACAGCAGCCTGGTTGTAGGAGCAGAGAAGCAGGGAGAGGGGGATGGTGCTCGCTGTACCTAAATAGGGCAACGTCATGACATCACCATGTCCTTTGTAGCTTCTCTGTCTCGGGCTGTCTGTTAGAATTAATCTTCCAGAGGTTTACCAATGTCGTTTCATAGAGGTATCTATAGTGTTGAGAGTAAATTGTCTTTGTCTTCTCGTCTTCGGTCGAGTTTACTAAAGTGCTTAAACAGTTGCAGTCTGAATGTTCCTGCGTCGTACCTTTCAGCTAACGCTGTCAGTCACGCTATTCTAATATAAAGTCTAACCATTTTACACATCCGGCTTACCGTCCATGTACTGGTCTAGAAGAGTCTAACCATTTCAAAGTGTGTCCTCAATGATATCACAAACAGCAACTTTTTTGACATGATTATAGTTTCATGCCCCACCAAGAATTTTATCACCTTACTTGTGTTAGGAATATTGTGTCATTCTCCACTTTTAGAGAGGGGGAGCTGTAGAGTGGACCCACGGTAACCTGATCATTCGGATCCTCACAGGAGTGAGAAAATCATTCATTGTCCTCACTCCTGTGACATCATTCATTGTCCTCACTCCTGTGATGTCATTCATTGTCCTCACTCCTGTGACGTCATTCATTAAAATGGTTACATAATGTGAAGTGATGCCTTATTCTTTATTTTATTTCAGAAAAGCTTCTGTTCTTCCGCACTGCAAAGGAGAAGGATATGCGCCTCACCGAAAATTTAAGATATCCAAAACAGTGATAATCTGGGAAATGTAGTTTTGTCATGCATTCAGGCAATCACCTGTAGACCTACTTAAAGACCTAGTACTAAATTCAATAAAAACAATGGCATTGCTAGTTTGTGTAAATGTTGCACAAAGATCAGCAGTTTATTCTAATCGCGGTGAATATGTCTTGTATTAAAAAAACATTCCTATAGTTAGTGTGTGAATAATTTTGTTGTACAAAAATATTTGTTTTGATTTCATTAAAGTAAACCTCAAAGTAATCTTCAATGAGGTGCTTGGGTGTTGTCTTTATGAATAAGATACATGCATTTCAATTGTGCTCTAACACTCGTAAAAATGCCTTTGATTTCATTAAATTAAAACTCGACATCAAGCAATCTTCTCTTTTTTTGTCTTTACATGCATTACAATGGCAACTGCAATGTCTTCCAACTGCAAGAAGTCCTCCAGCAATGTCTGAACTTTTACTTTTGAAAAGTGATATACCAACTATGAATACAGTAATGTACAGACACTAAAGTGTAAAAAATACATTTCTAACAGTCTTTTTTAGGCATTCAAGGTGTTGGTCTTATGGAAATCCGTGACGTCAACTTGCTTGAGGAACAATAGAGAACAAAATAAGAAAGCCCCCGCTTCTTCCCCCTCCCTGACTCTTCCCCTGACCCTTCCCCTGACTCTTCCCCTGGCCCAGACCCTTCCCCTGACTCTTCCCCTGACCCTTCCCCTTACTCTTCCCCTGAATCTTCCCCTGACTCTTCGCTGTGTCATGGACCACCTATTGAGATGTGCCTCTTGTTAAGTAAATCAGTTGTTAATTAAATGAGGTGAAAAGGAGACAAGTGCCATTTTAAGAAAATAAAAATCACAGTTGGTCCCCTCCTCTCCTGTAAAACTAGTGAATCACAGTTGGTCTCCTCCTCTCCTGTAAAACTAGTGAATCACAGTGGGTCTCCTCCTCTCCTGTAAAACTAGTGAATCACAGTTGGTCTCCTCCTCTCCTGTAAAACTAGTGAATCACAGTGGGTCTCCTCCTCTCCTGTAAAACTAGTGAATCACAGTTGGTCTCCTCCTCTCCTGTAAAACTAGTGAATCACAGTGGGTCTCCTCCTCTCCTGTAAAACTAGTGAATCACAGTGGGTCTCCTCCTCTCCTGTAAAACTAGTGAATCACAGTGGGTCTCCTCCTCTCCTGTAAAACTAGTGAATCACAGTTGGTCTCCTCCTCTCCTGTAAAACTAGTGAATCACAGTGGGTCTCCTCCTCTCCTGTAAAACTAGTGAATCACAGTTGGTCTCCTCCTCTACTGTAAAACTAGTGAATCACAGTGGGTCTCCTCCTCTCCTGTAAAACTAGTGAATCACAGTGGGTCTCCTCCTCTACTGTAAAACTATTTGCTCTGAAGTATTAAACGTTATTAAATAAAGCATTTAAGACAAACAAAGCCATAAACTGATTCAACTTTATTAAAACTATCACAAGTTTTAAGTACAGTGTACCAACTTCTGAGAGACTAGAACTCTCTTATGTGTATTTTAATAAACAGAGTAAACTTTTATGATTCAAGTTGAGTACATTGTGATAAGTATTGTAAATACTCATGTGTCCCTGGGTGGGATCAAACCATGCCTCAATGAACAGTAGAAAGGGTCAAATAAGGTCACCAAAATCATGCTACGGCTATACACAACTGGCCCCCCAAGTGACAGGCGTGGATTCTCAACACTACATTAAATATGACTGAGGGGGAGAGTTCAGGGAGAAGATTGCACAGGGTGCTCCAAGTGCCCAATGAATCATCAGGACATCAGTTCAATAAAAGTTCCTACACTGGGGGGAGGGATAAGAGAGCCCAACAGTTACAGGCTTTTGTTTTTCCATTTGTTTTGAGGTTGGACTTTTAGCACGTATAGCATTTTAGCAAGTAGGGCGCACAGATTGGAGTCTCCCCGTTAGTCATTATGTGTTACACCTGTGCTGGCTGCCATCTCGTTAGAGGGAAGGTGTTTCACTTGTGTTGGCCCAGGTGCTATTTAGGAGTGGCTGGCCCAGTGCTCCAGTGGAGCGTGAGAGATGAGATGTTGGGGAGAGCTATACTTCACATCAGCTGAGGTGTGATTTCAAACTCAACCTATATAAGTGTTATAGAAGTCTGACTTTTGGTTTCCCCTGTTTTGCTCCATATTATTTTTACTCACTATCCTAAGTGGTTGTGGATATCCATTTTAGTTTGCCTTACTAGTGGCTTTGCCAACTTTCAGTGAGCACCCACATGGGTGGCTTCCTGAACCCATTTTTAACCCCTTTCTGTTTTTTGGGGCTGTCAATAATTTCCTTTGTTTGTTCCCTTTTCTTGTGAGCAACATTGCGTTTGTTTTGTGGGAACGTAACAAAATGGGTGGCCGTCCGGGATTTTGTTTCCCATGAGTATGGTAGGCCCTCCAGTCCCCTACTCTGAAGCTCTGCTGTGCCTCAAATGAGTGTTCAAAATACACTTTTGGGTGGAGTTTGTGAATGACATCGAACTTGAGGGGTTATAAGTTTGGTGAAATAATTTTGAAAGTAGCAGAATTACACAAGCTAATAAAATAAAGCCATAGACTTTAAGTAAGAAGCATTTGTGGAAAACCCTACATGGGAGACACTAGATACATGTACAAAGGTGAATCTTCTCGTCATTGCGAAGCATTATGACATCAAGGTGGCATCTGACGATCCAAAAGTAGTAGAGTTGATCGGTGTTGTTTTGGTGGAGGAGGAAATCCTTCCAGAGAGGGAGGTTGATGAAATGGGTCCTATGCGAGGTAGAGTACATCCTGTAGATGTGCAACTCAGGGAGTTAGAACTAAAGGCAAAGTTGGAGCAACACAAATTTGAGCCCCGAGCACAGGGAAAGGGCAAAAGAACAAACGTGCAGCCAGACTAACAAGAACGTGTGCATGCCATTCGATTTTAAAAGAGATGGAGCTGGAAGTACGACAAAGGGAGAGCAATCTGGAAGCACTCCGAATCCAGTCAGGCCATCCAGAGTTTGAGCTTGAAACAACTGACTTGTACCGCCTTTCAATAAAATGGAGGTGGATGTAGAGTACCAGTAAACCTACTCATTCCAGGGTTTTCTTTAATTTGACTATTTTCTACATTGTAGAGTAATAGTGAAGACCACTATGAAATAACATTTATGGAATCATGTAGTAGCCAAAAAAGTGTTAAACAAATCTAAATATATTAGAGATTCTTCAAAGTAGCCACCCTCTGTCCTGATAACAGCTTTGCACACTCTTGGTATTCTCTCAACCAGCTTCATGAGGAATGCTTTTTCAATAGTCTTGAAGGAGTTCCCACATATGTTGAGCACTTGTTGGCTTCATTGTTGGCTTTATTTCATTTCATTTCTTTCACTCTGTGGTCTAACTTATCCCAAACCAGCTCAATTGGGTTGAGGTCAGGTGATTGTGGAGGCCAGGTCATCTGATGTAGCACCATCACTCTCCTTGATCAAGTAGCCCTTACATAGCCTTGATGTGTTTTGGGCCATTGTCCTGTTTTAAAAACAAATGATAGTCCCACTGAGCACAAACCATACTCTGCATCTCAAAGACATAACGGTTGGAACTAAACATCTTAAATTTGGACTCTTCAGACCAAAGGACAGATTTCCACCGGTCTGATGTCCATTGCTTGTGTTTCTTGGCCAAAGCAAGTCTGTTCTGATTGGTGTCCTTTAGTAGTTTGTTTGCAGCAATTTGACTATGAAGGCCTATTTCAAGCAGTCTCATCTGAACAGTTGATGTTGAGATGTCTGTTACTTGAACTCTGTGGCATTTATTTAGGCTACAATCTGAAGTGCAGCTGAACTTATCCTCTGCAGCAGAGGTAACACTGGGTCTTCCCTGTGGCGGTCCTCATGAGAGCCAATTTCATCATAGCGCTTGGTTTTTGTGACTGCACTTACACTTTTGAAAGTTTTTGAAATGTTCCATATTGACTGACCTTCATGTCTTAAAGTAAAGATGGACTGTCATTTATATTTGCTTATTTGAGCTGTTCTTACCATAATATGGACTTGGTCTTCTACCAAATAGGGCTATCTTCTGTATACCACCCCACTTTGTCAACACAACCGATTTGGCCCAAACGCATAACGAAATTCCACAAATGTACCTTTAAGGCACACCTGTTAATTGAAATGCATTCCAGGTGACTACCTCATGAAGCTGGTTGAGAGAATGCCAAAAGTATGCAAAGCTGTCAAGGCAAAGGGTGGCTACTGTACTTTGAATAATCTCAAATATAAAATATTTTGATTTGATAAACACTTTTTTGGGGTTACTACATGATTCATCAGGGTAGCCTAGTGGTTAGAGCGTTGGACTAGTAACCGAAACGTTGAAAGTTCAAATCCCCGAGCTGACAAGGTACAAATCTGTTGTTCTGCCCCTGAACAGGCAGTTAACCCACACTTCCTAGGCCGTCATTGAAAATAAGAATTTGCTCTTAACTGACTTGCCTAGTTAAATAAAGGTAAAACAAAATAAAAAAATCCATATGTGTTTAATAGTTTGTCTTCACTATTATTCTGCAATGTAGAAAATAGTAATAAAGAAAATTACTCATTTGAGTAGGTGTATCAACTTTTGACAGGTACTGTATATTTCACTCTAAGCGGATTGCCACATCCCTAAAATGGCCACGTGATATTCGCTAACTGCTTCTCCAAGATGTTCTTGTGGGAAAGCTCAAAGTGTACACATTTCTCTTGACCAGAGTTCAGATTGACACTGTTAAAGCTGCTATCCTTCAGGCTGACGAGTTGGTCCCAGAGGCAAACAGACAATAGTTCCCTAAATTACGAAAGAGCATCACAAAGCCATGTTGAGTTTTGTTAGAAATTAGATATGTAGACGGGCGAGTCGGTCAAGGATCGATTCAGACAAGGTGGTAAATTGTATGACAAGCGACAGTTTATTCAGAGTGAAGATATCTAGAACAGCGTAATTACGGCTCCTCCGTTGGTTCGTACGGAACGGCAGGCAAAGAGACCGATACAATCAGTACACCACTTATATATAGAACAGAAAGTAGGTTGATTCTGGAAGATCGGATCTTTGGATTGGTTCAGCTGGGGTGTAGTCTGTAGTCTTCCGCCATTGGCTCAGTTGTCTGTCCGTCATCGTAGAATCCTCTTCGGGCACACAATGTTCAGCTACAAAGGAGATTATGTGTGTGCGCTGGTTTTGGCAGTTAGTGTAATGCGGGAGCTATCCTGTAGGGGACCCCACAGGCTTTACTTTGAGTTGTAGCCCTGTATTAGCAATAGGTTGGTCACCTGCATAAGAAATAGCATTTCTCTACAGTTTGCAAAGGAACAAGCATATCTTTTTGTTCGGTGCTGTGGTTTTCAAGAGGTCACAGACCTTGAGGAGCACTCAAGGTACTAAACGATATCATAACCGCCATCGATAAAAGACAGTACTGTGCAGCCATCTTCATCGACCTTGCCAAGGCTTTCGACTCTGTCAATCACCATATTCTTATCGGCAGACTCAGTAGCCTCGGTTTTTCGGATGACTCTCTTGCCTGGTTCACCAATTACTTTGCAGACAGAGTTCAGTGTGTCAAATCGGAGAGCATGCTGTCCGGTCCTCTGGCAGTCTATGTGGGTGCCACAGGGTTCAATTCTCGGGCCGACTCTTTTCTCTGTGTATATCAATGATGTTGCTCTTGCTGCGGGCGATTCCCTGATCCACCTCTACGCAGACGACACCATTCTATATACTTTCGCCCCGTCTTTGGACACTGTGCTATCTAACCTCCAAACAAGCTTCAATGCCATACAACACTCCTTCTGTGGCCTCCAACTGCTCTTAAACGCTAGTAAAACCAAATGCATGCTTTTCAACCGGTCGCTGCCTGCACCCGCATGCCCGACTAGCATCACCACCCTGGATGGTTCCGACCTAGAATATGTGGACGTCTATAAGTACCTAGGTGTCTGGCTAGACTGCAAACTCTCCTTCCAGACTCATATCAAACATCTCCAATCGAAAATCAAATCAAGAGTCGGCTTTCTATTCCGCAACAAAGCCTCCTTCACTCACGCCGCCAAGCTTACCCTAGTAAAACTGACTATCCTACCGATCCTCGACTTCGGCGATGTCATCTACAAAATGGCTTCCAACACTCTACTCAGCAAACTGGATGCAGTCTATCACAGTGCCATCCGTTTTGTCACTAAAGCACCTTATACCACCCACCACTGCAACTTGTATGCTCTAGTCGGCTGGCCCTCGCTACATATTCGTCGCCAGACCCACTGGCTCCAGGTCATCTACAAGTCCATGCTAGGTAAAGCTCCGCCTTATCTCAGCTCACTGGTCACGATGGCAACACCCATCCGTAGCACGCGCTCCAGCAGGTGTATCTCACTGATCATCCCTAAAGCCAACACCTCATTTGGCCGCCTTTCGTTCCAGTACTCTGCTGCCTGTGACTGGAACGAATTGCAAAAATCGCTGAAGTTGGAGACTTTTATCTCCCTCACCAACTTCAAACATCAGCTATCTGAGCAGCTAACCGATCGCTGCAGCTGTACATAGTCTATTGGTAAATAGCCCACCCTTTTCACCTACCTCATCCCCATACTGTTTTTATTTATTTACTTTTCTGCTCTTCTGCACACCAATATCTCTACCTGTACATGACCATCTGATCATTTATCACTCCAGTGTTAATCTGCAAAATTATAATTATTTGCCTACCTCCTCATGCCTTTTGCACACATTGTATATAGACCCCCCCTTTGTTTTCTACTGTGTTATTGACTTGTTAATTGTTTACTCCATGTGTAACTCTTTGTTGTATGCTCACACTGCTATGCTTTATCTTGGCCAGGTCGCAGTTGCAAATGAGAACTTGTTCTCAACTAGCCTACCTGGTTAAATAAAGGTGAAAAAAATAAAATAAATAAATAAATACACTCATACTTCTCGGGCAGTTCAAGAAATGCAACCTACATTTATAAGCACAAAGATCTCGCTTGAATAAGCTGCAGTTCTTGCAGATGAGTTTGACACATCTACCTTGAAACTAAGCACCCAGTAGTTATCCAGAGAAGTCACTTCCTACTGTGAGGTTTTAGTCCATTTATACCCAAAGAAAGATCAGCAGAAAATAACTTTTTTTTCCGTATCCGCCAGTTTGACATTGCTGCCGTGAGAAAGGACACAGTCTCTGTGTCTTAAGTTGAAACAGAAAAATGAGGGGGAGAGATCTGTTTCTTCTTGTGGGAGTACTCCAGACCAATACGTCTCTTGTTGGGACTGGGGTATCTCCTAAACAAGATTTTGGATCAGATGGGTATGAACCCTTTCAGACGGGTTTGGTTCTCTGCAGAGTGGTGACGCTTTTAAGCAGCCAGTGAAGATACTGGGGCATTCCAGTCCTTCATTGGAGGGTATTTTGCTTTTGTTTGACATTTCAGCAACTGGTTACATTGTGTTAGGTTACTTTTGTATAATGTGGAACTCGAGCCTGGTCTTATTTCTGGTTCTGTTGGAGTGAGGCCTAGCCTACCAGTGAAGGGAGTCTCATTCATTTTGGGAAATTATTTGGCTGGAGGGAAGGTTGTGCCAAATCCTCTCGTTTGTAAGGAACCAAAAATAAAGGAACCTGATAGGTTATCAGAAAAGTATCCTAGAGTGTTCCCAGCATGTGCCGTTACAAACGTTATGTCTAAGAAAGCCAAGCAAGTCTAGTGTTGAGGATGTCAGCGATCCCACCATGGTCGATCTGTCTGAGATGTTTATGGATGATACTGATTTTGCTAAACCTCCTGAATTTACCTCTCCTTTGAAAACCCCAAAGGTGAGTGAGTTTTTTTTGGACCGCTGAAGGAAGAGAGGATCCCTACAACTGACACTTCAATGTCTAGGAAACAGCTGACTGCGGAACAGAGTAAAGAAGTTTCCCTGACCTCTCTTTATGCTGAGATATGTCCAGGGGAGGAGTTCGAAGTTCCTGTGGGTACTTTGACAAGATGTTCTCACGCCACTTCGGAGCAAGACGATTGGACCAGTTTATTTAAAAATTGTCATTCCATTTACGCTTCGGCAAGAGGATACCTAGGTTGGCTCACGATAGTAGTATGGCAGGCCATTTTGGTCAAGAGGACATATGTTGCATAACTTCTTCTGGTCTGAAACAGGATGCTGTGGCTTACTGTAAATCTTGTCGCAGATGAGTAAACCGAACTAAGCTGTACCAGTTGCACCTCTGCAGCCTATTCTTGCTTTTGACTAACCTTTCAGCAGGGTTCTGGTGGACTGTGTTGGTTCTTTGTCCAATGCCAAGAGGTGGTAACCATAATGTGTGCTGTCACTCGTTTCCCTGAGGCCATTCCACTGAGAAGTCACAGCTAACAGTATTAAGACCCTTGTGAAATTAATTTCAATGTTTGAACCTCCAAGTAGTGCAGTTGGACCAAGGTTAGAATTTCCAGCAAGTGCTACAACAGTTGGGGATAACCCATTGCCCTTCCAGTGCCTACAACCCAGAGTCTCAAGGTGCTCTTTAGAGATTTAATCAGAATCAACGTCTATGTTGAGAGCTTCTAATTTAGAGTTTAACCTTTCTGGTGCAGGCGTTCCGCTAGCGACTCCCCACAACAACATCCGGTGAAATTGCAGCGCCAAATTCAAAATACAGAAATAGTCATAAACATTCATAAAAAATACAAGTGTTAAACATCGGTTTAAAGATTAACTTCTTGTTAATCCAACCGCTTTGTCAGATTTCAGAAAGGCTTTACAGCGAAAGCATACAATGCGATTATCTGAGGACAGCACCCCGCTTACAAAAGCATACAATCATTTTTACAACCAAGTAAAGGAATTACAAAAGTCAGAAATAGCGATAAAATTAATCACTTACCTTTGAAGATCTTCATATGGTTGCAGTCACGAGAGTCCCAGCTACACAAATGTTAGTTTTGTTCGATAAAGTCCCCCTTTATATTTCAAAAACTCTTTGTTGGCGCGTTTTGTTCAGTAATCCACTGGCTCAAAGGTGGTCAAAACATGCAGACGAATACATCCTAATAGTACCAGTAAAGTTCGTCAAAGCTTCTCAACCAGATGTCAAAATACTGCCCCCATGCCATAAGAAGTTAAAGGTAGTTTTTACCAGGCAACTTGAATACAGTCACTGAACTGAGTAGCCAACCGGCTAAACCTCCAGTGACCAAAATAGCATTGTTGCTATACAGTCTGAAATAGACAATTGGCTAAATACTGTAGCTACTAGTTAGCTGAATTGTCTTTGCGATAGTGCGTCATACACTGTCCCATATAGAACTCACCAGCCAATATAGCTATGCCATCCATGCCCTTATTTCTGGTCCTCAGTTTTTCTTGAGGATTCCCTCGCCTTGTGATGGTCATCATAGCTCTGTCTTTCCCTCTTCCATGTAAAGCATAGCACAGCTGGGTAGGCGAGTGTGAAACGTACATCCAACTCATGTAGCATATTCCTTGTTGCTGTAAAAAGCCTAATTGTATTCACCAGTTCCTTGGTCATATCGGGAAAGAATGATAGCTTGCAGCCCTTCCAGGTCACCTCTCTATTCTCCCGATTTTACATTCCGTTCACAGCGGTCAGTGCGCTCTCGCGCTCTCTCTCGATTCCCGAGAAAGCGGATGATCAGTCTAGGCGGCTGATTCTCACATCGTATTGATGCTAGGGAATGGTGGACTCTTGAAGCTCGGATTATCCAGATCCACCCCCAGAGCCTCCGAGGTAATTTGTCTCACGCATTCCTGCGGCTTGCCATCCTCCCAGACCCTCCTTGACCCTAAGTCTTAAATTGAGGTGTCTGTCTCGGTTAGCCGCATCTGGCACGCTTCTGTGGATACCCTCATACAGTTTGGCGTTCTAAATCAGTCGATCGTTGTTGTCCTCCAGCATTGATATCCGACCCTCTGCCTCGTCTAGCCTCTGTAATATGACCTACAAACATAACCCCAACCCTAACCCAACTTTGGCCGGATGAGCCCGGACCCCCCTGGCCCGCACATCAATGCTGTGGAGTGCACCCATTCCCCTTCCCCCCCTTCGGCTTCCACATGTCAGAGATGGAAGTTGATCAACCGACTCAAAACTAGAACCCTACCCCTTACCCCAACCCTAACCACAGTACCAAGCCCCCACAACCACCCAAACCCTACACGGCCCACTTCAGACAAAGAACATTCATTTCAAACTTGTCCAGCAAGACCTCCATTCAAGTTTTAGACTCCATTTCACTCTACATTTTGCAAAAACCACAACATTGGGGAAACCCAGTAATACAATACAAAATAGACAACATCTATACAATATCAAACTGGCCCATTTACACACTGAACTAGTCACTCATTTCCAGGATCACCCCATCACTTCAATATATCAGGATTACTGTCGTGTTCTGGGTGGACCAGTGGGCGGCGAAAAGCAGTGGAAAGTAGGTGGATAAGAGACCTACAAACATATTTAAACCAATCATAAGTGCTATCAATGACAAATCCCCAATGGACAAATCAACATACCACACTATATTTAAAAGGTAAAACCACGCCACACTAAGAAACCAAATATGATAAAAATAAGTGCCATCATATTTATGGTCAGTGCTTAAAAAGCATAACCGTACATCCATAAATAAACATTTATCATGGGCGGCTCTCCCACAGCCGCCCATGAGGTAAGTAAGCCAAGGTAAATGTAATATTTTTCATTCAGGCCTTAGGATCTATCGTGTTGAAGCACCCAATCCAAGTTTCCATCCCCTGTCGTTGTGTCCTGGACAGCTCCCTTTTGTCTCCAGACCAAAAATACTCAAACCATCCACTGCATGTAGGCCAAAATGCAAATAAAATACTCTTATTACCTTTAGCCGTATGGTATGAATGTTATTTCAGTCTGACCTGTAGTGCATTCTTTGTTTCTCCTATGTAAAGATTTTGGCACAATTTACACTTAATTCCATCAAGTTTACAGTGGACAATTCGATCCTCTGTCTTACGAGGAACCCCAACCCCGAAGGCATTAACAATATATGTGGGTCTCCCCAAATATGTATCCAATTTATTAGGTGCATCTTTCGTCTGGAAGGTAGTGGACTAACCTGTCCCCAAGGTTTTTGTTTCTTCTATCGGCTGAGATTACAATCTACCAGCCATTTCACAGCTTGTTGAACTTCCCTGAAGTTAGACCTCAAGGTACTACTAAGTCCACCCAAACTCCCAGAGTATGTTGTAACAAAGGTATCAGATTGTGTGTTTCTGCTGTTTTAGTATAACCCCCTTCCCTGCTAAATACTTCACCTTCCTCTGCTTTTATCCCCGTGGCACCAAGGCTCTAAAAAGAATGGTTATGGCCTCCTCCACGTGCTCACCTAATGTACAGATTCTATTGAACCAAATCAGCTGAGATTTAATAATCCCTCTGAAAGTAAGTTTTGGATGATAACTTGCCTTAGGCATGCCCTGCTACATATCAGTCTCCTTGAAGAAGACTTTAGTGGCCAATGATTTAGTTAACCCATCAGAAAATACAAAGAAGACCTGAGTCCAAAATCTCTAGTTATTCCCTTTGTATATTGTGGGAGGTTGTAATGGCAGGATGATGTGTATTGAGAGTTAGGGTTGCATAGAACTCACCCAAATTCCAAAGATGTCATCCAAATACCTGAGATATAGTAAAGGAAGGATCTTACACTTAAGAAAACCTGTCTCTTCCCAAAAACACATATATATATATACAGTGGGGCAAAAAAGTATTTAGTCAGCCACCAATTGTGCAAGTTCTCCCACTTAAAAAGATGAGGCCTGTAATTTTCATCATAGGTACACTTCAACTATGACAGACAACAGACAAAATGAGGGGAAAAAAATCCAGAAAATCACATTGTAGGATTTGTTATGAATTATTTTGCAAATTATGGTGGAAAATAAGTATTTGGTCAATAACAAAAGTTTATCTCAATACTTTGCCAACAATGGGTATATAACAATGACAGAGGTCAAACGTTTTCTGTAAGTCTTCAAGGTTTTCACACACTTTTGCTGGTATTTTGGCCCATTCCTCCATGCAGATCTCCTCTAGAGCAGTAATGTTTTGGGGCTGTTGCTGGGCAATATGAACTTTCAACTCCCTCCAAAGATTTTCTATGGGGTTGAGATCTGGAGACTGGCTAGGCCACTCCAGGACCTTAATGCTTCTTACGAAGCCACTCCTTCATTGCCCGGGGGGTGTGTTTGGGATCATTGTAAATCTGAAAGACCCAGCCACATTTCATCTTCAATGCCGTTGCTGATGGAAGGAGGTTTTCACTCAATCTCACGATACATGGCCCCATTCATTTTTTCCTTTACACGGATCAGTCGTCCTGGTCTCTTTGCAGAAAAACAGCCCCAAAGCATGATGTTTCCACCCCCATGCTTCACAGTAGGTATGGTGTTCTTTGGATACAACTCAGCATTCTTTGTCCTCCAAACACGACGAGTTTAAGATGATATTTCCTGTTTCAGATGTCCAGTGTACTGGGTCACGTGGCAGTGTGTGGAACCTAAGTTTGCTAATCTCAGGTAAATAGTTGCATTGCTCTAGGATCTTTTGATTAAGTTGATCCAAGAGTAAATGTTGCTGTTTTTCCAGTCTTATCTGAATAGTTGATAATGGGCACATAGAGTATGGCATTGGGAAATTTACTTTCCGCCATTTTCAACAGTTGTTGTAGTTGCTTCCAGGAGGTCAACGCCAGCTGTTTCAAAAGGGAGTTTAAGCCCCCTGATAGAACCACCTTCTCCACTGTTGTGTGTTCTAATCTTTCTACTACCTCTTTTTTAAATACTGGAATGTAGCACCAGGTAAGCTGTCTGCTTGCACTCTGGGGTCAGCAAACTTAGGTATCTGTGAAATATCAGTCTCCAATAACAATTGGTTTTCTAATTGTAAGTTCCCAATCCCAAATGTTCCTGATAGAATTTTGGTGCCTAACTGGTTCAAATCAGGTGGATCTAGGCTTCCTGACAGGTAAATTAATCACTGGGGTAGAAGAAGAAACCCCCGGGTGCACCTCAGCTGGGACAAATCCCACTGTTTTACTCTGACCTGGACCAAGAGGAGTCCCCGAAGAGAATAGCAGCGGGAGGACCGGAGCGGCAGCAACGTGGGGCCCCAGACAAGGACGTATTCAGGGAAGATTCCGTTTTGTCGTCACTTATCATCATATGTTCATCCCCCTCTCGAGTCCCAAGGGCAGACCCACACGGGCCCCGCTTCCCTCCAACTTCGGGGACCTCCTGGCCAGAGTCGGATAAAGAGGCAATAGTATTACTACATTGTAGGACAACATTACTGTATAAAAACCTCTTAGGACTATGAGCAATAGAAGACCTCACCTGTGTTTGCTTCCAGATATCAACCCCCCCTGTTGCTAACCCTGTGGTCAATGGATCTCCAGCAAGTACTTGGGGTCTAGGGGAATGTTTCAGCCGTAACTGAAATAGTCTCCCCCCCCCCCCCCCCCCCCGTTTTACTAGATCCAGCCCAGTTTAAATTTTCGGGCCTGTTTTGTGGTGCCATTTGGGGTACGAGGTGACCTTAGAGTGCCTAGAGTCTGTCGTATGTCGTGAGTCTTCCATGTCATGTGTCCCTGTGTAAAACTTAAAGGGAAAAGAAAGTACAAAGTAAATAGGTAGCCAAAAGGAGATACCTCAGACGTCCGCGTGGATCCTGCCCTCCTTACAGCTACACAGCGGATCTAGAGGTATCCCAGCCACTACGCGTTTCTGCCTTACTCGGCTTCATCAGGTAGCAGGGAGAAAAATATGAATAAAAATGCAAAAAGTTGTACAAATATGTGTATATATATACGTGTGTGTGTGTGTGGTGCGATGTGCTGTCTGTCCGGTTGTCTTCCTGTGAAATTGTGAGGTGTGCTGCCTCTCTGGTGTTGGTGGGTGTGGCCCAGGTGAACCGGTTATTTTGATTGGTCTGTACTGTTACTAAGCCAGGCAGCAGATAACAGATTTTGGGAATAAGGGTTCAGATTAAGGTGAGTTGATTTGGGATGCAGTTAAAGTAGATAGGGAGTTAGAGTAGAGGTCAAGCACACCTGAAAACAATACAATGGAGACCCAATATGACAAAATTCCAACCTTGTAGTAACACAAGGGGCCTGTTGCACAAAACTAGGATAAGGGACTAAGCCAGGATATCTTGGTGATCCTGGCTCAATTGATCCGTAATCCGGTTGCACTAAAGATGGATAGGGGGCAGGAGGATATGTTATGGTATAAATTACCATGGAGATTTATTCTGTGGTGCTAGCCTGCTCCAGACCAGGCTAAATTCCAGGATCTATTTAATCTCATCCCTAATGTCAGCCAGCAGTCACCACAAATGGAAACCAATAGTTATTTCACTGCTCACTATACATTGTTATCACATATAACTAGACCCACTGTTATTATTTAAACGTTTGTGATCATTAATTTCAATGATTTTGGATAAAAAAAGATTTTTAGATGTTGCTATCATTAGATAATTTAGTTTCCCATAGACTATAAGGCTATATATAAAATGATAGAATATTAGGGCCACAGAGGGGAAAAAAACACAAGTCATAATATTGTAACCAGTTGTTTTAAAGGAGGACAGTTGTTAAAATGACAGATGTGGGGCATTTCGTGAAATTGTACTTCAGTATGGTTTCATAAACAAAGACATGCTGATGTGCCAGAATATTAAGTATCACATTGTCATAAGTATCAAAACTGTAAAAACAATATGTAGCTTTTCTGCAGAAAGAACCAGCCTCATAAATGTATGACTTTATCCTTTTTCTTCAGTGTGGCCCTAGTACTCTGTCATATAAACAAATACACATTCCATATGAATATAAAAACACAATGTGTAACATTATGTTCCTTTATTGAATAAGGACAAAACAAAGCAGGTAAACCATCAGCTCCTTTCGAAACTGAAGTCACAGTGACTCTACAAGATGGAAAGCACAGAATCCAAGCATATTATACAAAATGATACATACACATTCAAAGGTCTGTATATAACACACCCTGCATGTCTGCACACTAAAATAAATGCAGGACAAATCCATACACATCAACTGAACAGACAAATGAATGGATGCAGTAGCCTCCCTGCAGCCTTGTATTACACACAGTATACCGCACAAACATCATAAGAGGCCAAATTCGTCAAAAAACAAACCCAAAAAAACCCAAATTCCTCTGCCACCGCAGGACATATTTAACCAAAATTGAAAGCACACATACTAACTAAAATAATTCAACACATATTGGTCCCTCAGCAGCCGACCACTGTCGTCATCAGGGAAGATTGCCGGATTGTCCCAGTCCATGGCTGGTGGCACTCTGGGGGCCCTCTCCTTCCTCAGGCAGGCCACATTGTGGAGGACAGCACAAGCCACAGTAATATCACATGCCCTAACAGGGCTGACCCTTAATTTGTGAAGGCAGTGAAAGCGTGCCTTCAGGAGGCCAAAGGTCATTTCAACTCTGGCCCTGGTCCTGGCATGGTTGTAGGCCTGCTGTGCTTCCTGGGGGTCTGAAAGGTGTCAGGAGAAAAGGCTGGCAGCCATACCCCCTGTCTCCCAGCAACACACCAGAGAATTCACCTGTCAACACAAAATCTCATCATTACTACCTCATAAACACAGTGATATTCTTGACACAGCCATGATGGTTATAAATAGGGGTTGTGTGGCTTACCTTGTGATAGGCACTGATAGATTTCAGAGGCCCGAAAGATTCTGGAGTCATGGACTGAGCCAGGCCATTTTGCCACAACATTGCTGATCACACAGTCAGCATTGCAGACCATCTGAAATCATAAGATGAGGAATATTACACCAATCAATGGCAATGCAGAGTGTTCGTCAATGGACAATATCAAAAAGTTATGTTCACCTGAACATTAATGCTGTGAAAGGATTTCCTATTCACAAAATCGGCCTCATGGGCACCTGAGGGGGCTTTTATCCTTATGTGTGTGGGGAAACCTGTCACACAAAGTAATGAGTATCCTACTATGTGTTAACAGTTGTCCTGTAATTTGTAGATCCTCTTACCTGCAATCCTATAGAACTCCTCTTTGATGTCACAGAGTCTTCTGTGGCCAGGGAAGGAGATGAAGACATCTGCTAATGCTTTGATAGCCAGACACACACTCCTTATTGTGCGGCAAATTGTGGCCTTGTTCAGCTGTTCTGCATCCCCCACTGAGTACAGGAAGGCTCCACTAGCAAAAAAGCGCAAGGCCACACAAACCATTTGCTCCACACTCAGTGCATGGCTCCGTGCAGTGCGGTGCTTAATCCTGGGACCCAGTAGTCTGCATAGATACCTGATGCCATCTGCAGAAAACCTGTATCTTTCATATAGATGGTCATCAGGGAAGGCCAGTGGGTCCAACCGGTCCCTGAAGACCCTTTCTCGCCTGAAGGCTCTCCTCAGCACAAGTGCTTCTTCATCCACCACATCTCGCACGAATGGGCATGCCATTGTCAGAGCAGAAAGGAACACACAATTTTGAAACACGGACCAAGGATTGAGGGCCGGCGCGCATTGGCTGAGGTGGGATCCCGGCCCTGCACCACCAGCGCGTCTCACCCGCTCTGTCGGGGAAGTGGAGCGCGTGCGATAGGACCCGAAAGATGGTGTACTATGCCTGGGCAGGGCGAAGCCAGAGGAAACTCTGGTGGAGGTCCGTAGCATTCCTGACGTGCAAATCGGTCATCCGACCTGGGTATAGGAGCGAAAGACTAATCGAACCATCTAGTAGCTGGTTCCCTCCAAAGATTCCCTCAGGATAGCTGGCCCTCAAAGTCTCGCAGTTTTATCTGGTAAAATGAATGATTAGAGGTCTTGGGGACGAAACGATCTCAACCTATTCTCAAACTTTAAATGGGTAAGAAGGCCACTTTTTGGTAAGCAGAACTGGCGCTGCAGGTTGAACCGAACGCCGGGTTAAGGCGCCCAATGCCGACGCTCATCGGACCCCAGAAAAGGGTTTGGACGATATTGACAGCAGGACGTGGCCATGGAAGTCGGAATCCGCTAAGGGGTGTGTAACAACTTTCCTGCCGAATCAACTAGCCCTGAGAAATGGATGGCGCTGGAGCGTCGGGCCCATACCCGGCTGTCGCGGGCTTTGCCGCGACGAGTAGGAGGGCCGCCGCGGTGAGCACGGAAGCCTAGGGCGCGGGTTGAGCCACCGCGAGTGCAGATCTTGGGGGTAGTAGCAAATATTCAAACGAGAGCTTTGAAAGCCAAAGTGGAGAAGGGTTCCATGTGAACAGCAGTTGAACATGGCTCAGTCGGTCCTAAGAGATGTGCGAACGCCGTTCGGAAGGGAGGGCGACGGCCCCCGTCGCCCCCGGCTGATCGAAAGGCAGTTGGGTTTAGATCCCCGAATCCGGAGTGGCGGAGATGGGCGCCGCGAGGCGTCCAGTGCGGTAACGCATCCGATCCCGGAGAAGCTGGCGGGGGCCCCGGGGAGAGTTCTTTCCTTTGAAGGGCAGTGTGCCCTGGAATGGGTTCGCCCTGAGAGAGGGGCCCAAGCCCTGGAAAGCGTTGCGGTTCTGGCGGCGTCCGGTGAGCTCTCGCTGGCCCTTGAAAATCCAGGGGAGAGGGTATAAATCTCACGCCGGGCCTTACCCATATCCACAGCAGGTTTCCAAGGTGAACAGCCTCTGGCATGTTAGAACAAAGTAAGGGAACACCCCCCTGAAACGGACAAAAATGAATGGGATGTTATTGGCACCTTACGAAACATATACACGATGAACAATACGTTGTTTAATTCAAAACTGATTGCAAATGCCAAGTGTAACACTGCAAAAATCCAATAGATGGTGAGTGCGCTGCACCGTAATTTTTCATATTGTGAATGAGTAGAATTTTGAACATTTTGAACGTTTCTTCAAAAACTTATCGCCCCGTTAAAGTGCTTTCTGGACCGTTTTTAGAAATTCTTTAGTCAATTACATGTATTAGAACTTTATGAACATACTTTTGTTAAATTTTATTATCATTATCTTTTTTTTTTACTTGTCCATAAGGCATATGTTTTGTCTATTTTGCAATATGATTTCATAGGAAGTCAAATGTGAAATGTTTTTCAAAAACGTATGACCGTACTATTTTATGTTTGGGAAAAATAACGCTCCCAAAGTAAACGGCCTATTTCTCAGGCCCATATCCTAGAATATGTACATAATTGACAGATTAGGATAGAAAACACTCTAAAGTTTCCAAAAATGTCAAAATATTGTTTGTGTATAACAGAACTGATATTGCAGGCGAAAACCTGGGGAAAATCAAACCAGGAAGTAGCTTCTATTTTGAAAATCTCCATGTTCCATAGCCTGCCTTCGCTCCATTTAAAGGGATATCAACCAGATTCCTTTTCCTATCGCTTCCTCAAGGTGTCAACAGGCTTTAGACATAGTTTCAGGCTTTTATTTTGAAAAATTTGCGAGAAAGATAACATCGCGTCAGGTGTTCGCATGAGTTTGCTTGCGCAACAGAGCTTGGGCAGCCATTGTCTCTCTCTCTCCTACTGAAAAAGACAGTCGCGGTTGATATACACTGCTCAAAAAAATAAAGGGAACACTTAAACAACACAATGTAACTCCAAGTCAATCACACTTCTGTGAAATCAAACTGTCCACTTAGGATGCAATACTGATTGACAATAAATTTCACATGCTGTTGTGCAAATGGAATAGACAACAGGTGGAAATTATAGGCAATTAGCAAGACACCCCCAATAAAGGAGAGGTTCTGCAGGTGGTGACCAGACCACTTCTCAGTTCATATGCTTCCTGGCTGATGTTTTGGTCACTTTTGAATGCTGGCGGTGCTTTCACTCTAGTTGTAGCATGAGATGGGGTCTAAAACCCACACAAGTGGCTCAGGTAGTGCAGCTCATCCAGGATAGGACATCAATGCATCATGTGGCTGGAGTAGTCCAGGTCTGTGGCTGCTTTGTCCAGGTCTGGGAGGAGATCCCTCAGGAGACCATCCGCCACCTCATCAAGAGCATGCCCAGGCTTTGTAGGGAGGTCATACAGTCACGTGGAGGCCATACACTGCTGAGCCTCATTTTGACGTGTTTTAAGGATATTAAATCAAAGTTGGATCAGCCTGTAGTGTGGTTTTCCACTTTCATTTTGTGTGACTCCAAATCCAGACCTCCATGGGTTGATAAATTTGATTTCCATTGATAATTTTTGTATGATTTTTGTTGTCAGCACATTCAACTATGTAAAGAAAAAAGTATTTAATAAGAATATTTCATTCATTCAGATCTAGGATGTGTTATTTTAGTGTTCCCTTTATTTTGTTGAGCAGTGTGTTGATTTTATATTTTAAAAACAACCTGAGGATTGATTACAAAAAAACATTTGACATATTTCTGTGGATATTACGGATACTATTTGGAATTTTCATCTGCGTTGTCGTGACCGCTCGAGCCTGTGGATTTCTGAACATAATGTGCCAAACAAACAGGTATTTTGAATATAAAAATCTTCATGGAACAAAAGGAACATTTATTGTGTAACTGGGAGTCTCGTGAGTAAAAACATCCGAAGATCATTAAAGGTAAGCGATTCATTTTATTGCTTTTCTGATTTTCGTGACCAAGCTACTTTGATGCGTGGTGTTCAATGTTTTGTCGAGTGATCGATTTAACGACTGTTGAAGGAATTGTGTCAATAATGACTAAATGTTTACATTTGGCGTAGAGCTATAAGTCACAATGGTCTGTCTGACTCCAACATGGCGGAGAAATATATTTACTTCTGAGCGCAGTCTCAGATTATTGCATGGTATGCTTTTTTCGTAAAGTTTTTAAAAAATCTGACACAGCGTTTGCATTAACTTCGATATAGGGGGCACTCTTAACTTTTGGATAAAAAAACGTTCCCGTTTTAAACAAGATATTTTGTCACGAAAAGATGCTCGACTATGCATATAATTGACAGCATTGGAAAGAAAACACTGACGTTTCCAAAACTGCAAAGATATTATCTGTGAGTGCCACAGAACTGATGCTACAGGCGAAACCAAGATGACATTTCAAACAGGAAATGCCCCAGATTTTGAAGGCGCTGTGTTCCAATGTCTCCTTATATGGCTGTGAATGCGCCAGGAATGAGCTTACACTTTCTGTCGTTTCCCCAAGGTGTCTGCAGCATTGTGACGTAATTGTAGGCATATCATTGGAAGATTGACCATTTTACACTACATCTACCAGGTGCTCGCTTGGTGTCCTCCCTCGCAATTATTGCATAATCTCCAGCTGCGTGTATTTTTCCATTTGCTTCCGAGGAGAAACCCAACTGCCACGAATGATTTATCATCGAATAGATGTGAAAAACACCTTGAGGATTGATTCTAAACAACGTTTGCCATGTTCTGTTGATATTATGAGGTTAATTTGGAAAAAAGTTTGGCGTTGTAATGACTGAATTTAAAAAAAAAAAAATTGCCAAACGTGATGAACAAAACGGAGCGATTTCTCCTACACAAATAATATTTTTGGAAAAACTGAACATTTCCTATCTGAGTCTCCTCATTGAAAACATCCATATTATCGAACAAAACAAATATTGTGTAACATGATGTCCTATGAGTGTCATCTGATGAAGATTATCAAAGGTTAGTGATTCATTTTATCTCTAATTCTGCTTTTGTGACTATCTTTGGCTGGGAAAATGTGTTTGTTGGACTTGATCTAACATAAATATGTTTTCATTGTAAAACATCTTAAATCAGACACGATGGGTAGATTAACAAGATGTTCATCTTTCATTTGCTGTATTGGACTTGTTAATGTGTGAAGTTATATTTCAAAAAAATATTTTCGAATTTCCCTCGCTGCCTTTTCAGTGGAATGTTGGGGGGTTTCCGCTGAAATCTATATCTATTAAAAAAAAATGTTGTTACGTTCTAGCTGCGAGTCCAGTTCTGACATGTGTAGGCCTAGCTGAGGCAACCCCGAATCCCAAGTTTCGGCTCGATAGGTCATTTGGAGCCCGAGTAGCGACCTTAATTAGTGTTGAAAATCCACATTTTCCGGGCATTGCTACAGGGTCATTTTAATGAGCTATCGGACAGAAACGTTAGGGTCCGTCTCTATGGGCCGAGGCGGGTTTCAATGCACCTAGTCTTGCGACCCATGGAACTTTTCTAAATGTCATCATTTTCATAATTGTCAAAATGAATTGAAGTTATTGCAAATATACAAGGCTGTTTCTCGGTCCGAGAACCTTCTAGAGCCACAACTCACCACGCACTATAGACCTGAACTCTAGAACAAGTTTCAAAACTCTTGGTCTGATGGTTCTTTAACTTCTTAAGGTATAGAGGGCAGCATTTTCACTTTTGGATAAATAGCGTGCCCAACTTCCTGCTACTCATGCATATTAGTAGATTTGGATAGAAAACACTGAAGTTTCTAAAACTGTTTGAATCGTGTCTGTGAGTATAACAGAACTTATGTAGCAGGCAAAACCCCGAAGACTAACCGTCTGTTCAGTGAGTTCTCATTGGGAAACTATTTCTTCAGCACTTGTTTTCAGTTCCTACTGCTTCAGCTGGATGTCACCAGTCTTTGGAATTTGGTTGTTATTCCTTTGTGCAATGAAGTACGGCCATTCAGGAAATGGGTAACACTGAGAGATGCGCGAGACTTGAAAAGTAGCGTTGGTTTGTTGTCTTGTTGTCTGTATTGAAGACAGACCCATTTTCAATTTGATCGATTTGTTAACGTTTAAAAATACCTAAAGTTGTATTATGAAAGAAGTTTGAGATGTTTTGGCAAAGTTTACAGGCAACTTGAGATATTTTGTAGTGACGTTGCGCAATTTGAAAGCTGTTTTTTCTGGATCAAACGCGCCAACTAAATGGACATTTTGGATATATATGGACGGAATGAATCGAACAAAAGGACCAATCGTGATGTTTATGGGACATATCGGAGTGCCAACAAAAGAAGCTGGTCAAAGGTAAGGCATGTTTTTATATTTTATTTCTGCGTTTTGTGTAGCGCCTGCAGGGTTTAAATATGCTACGCTCTGTTTACTGTTGTGCTATCATCAGGTAATAGCTTATGCTTTCGCCAAAAAGCCTTTTTAAAATCTGACATGTTGGCTGGATTCACAATGAGCGTAGCTTTAATTTAGTATCTTACATGTTTTGATTTTTATATAATTTTATTTGAATTTGCCGCGCTGCATTTTTCCCTGGCTTTTGGCCAAGTGGGACAAAAGCCTCCCCTATAACAAGGGGGAGTTAATAGTTAAAAGTTCGAACAAAGGCAACTATTGCAGGCTCTGTCTGCCTCTATGCCCCACACTGTATCCCTCTGTCCTAGCTGTGTGTGTGAGTTTTTCATGGAAATGTTATGGGAGACATGACTGATTTACTGTTCATGATGGTTGCCTAATGACACATATGAAGTTGCCTAATGACACACATGAAGTTTTGATAAGATCTGACCTTTTTAACCCTTCGAAACAGCCCCTATGACACCATTTTAAGGCACTTCCGGTTGGCACAGGAAGCTAAGAGTAAACACATATCCTGATTGGGGTATGCTTTTATAGAATTTACAGAGTTTTAAATCAAGAACTGACTGATTTACACAGGGTTGAATGCACTCTTTATCACAAACTGCTGGTTGGGTATGGAAAAACACTTTTAGGGTGAATTTAATCACTTCCGGTTACTCCAGGAAGCTTAGAATCAACACAGGTAGACCTCATAGTGGCTTGATGGATTGTCATCGAAGACAGGTTCATAAGACATTACCCACATAAGCTTCAGGTTGAATTTAGGGGAGCAGGCAATGTGTTCCTATGGGGAGAGAAGTCAATGCAAAATATTTGAATTAAACACCTTTTAACTGTTAAGGGTTAATGTCACACTGTCAAGGTTAGGCTTGCACAGATCGGGAGGACTTCAGGAATGTTCCTGGGAAAATGTGTTTGTTGGACACATGTCACCCAAAAGCACCTGAAATTTAGGGCCAGGCTTCTTTTTAGGGCCTTTTTTTCATGGTCGCTGCTCTCAGACCGAGCGAACTCGGCACAGCCTAGAGATTATGTTAATGCCATTGTAGGCTCTGAGTGTCTTTAAGCACCGCCCTTTGCCACTCCATCCTTGCTGTGTGTGTGAGAGAGAGCTTTTCTATGACATCTTTTTGGAGAAATGACATTTACAGTTTTGAAAAGATCAAAACAGCCACTATGACACCATTTTATGGTACTTCCAGTTGACACAGGAAGCTGAAAGTGAACACATGTCCTCCTTGGGGTAGGCTCTTATAGAATTGTGTGTTAAGTCTATGTTAAGGTGGGTGTATTCTCCCCCAAAGCTATAGAATGTGCCAGAGGCCCAAACCTGTTGCTTCTGGGAAGCGTCATCCTCTGCCACCATAAACAATGACCGCAATCAGAAATATTATCCCAGCTCCCCTACACCATAGGCTGTTTAAAAAAAAATCAAGGACATAGGGGAAGAAAAAATATTGTAAGAAACAAAAAATCATAAAAAACAAGATCTAAAACCAAATAAAATCATGAGCTTCCCTTGAGTTTATCCTACACAAACATTATCTGGTAATGATCCACTAACCAAAGGAGATTGTCCATGGAATTAGCAATGTTCAAAAGGTTAAAAAAATAATCTTTATAGTTTGTTAGAGCAAAACATCTATCAAGGGAACTTTCAGAAACTAAAACAGACAGAGACCTGACGTTTCAGCATCATAGCTTTCCTCAGAGATAATGAGTAGTCACCAACACCTGTGTTAATATGGGGAATTGAGGGGGCGGATCCCTTCCTCCCGAGACATATGTATGGCTTAGTCCTCCGTCCATCCTCCCATTCTCCTCCCATCAACCGTCCCAATTTGGGTAGGTGTTCAATCATTGCGACCTAATCGACAAACAAATAAAAACAATAAACATACTAAAACAATCCAGTCAAATAAGTCTTTTGAAACACAAATGTATAAAATGCTAGGTGCGGGCTAGGTTAGGTTCAATAAGTGACAGACAAATCTGATGTGCACTGGCACAGGCAACCCCTTTAGCATAAATGGTAAGGCGTGTGTATAACATACTTTAAATGACAAAAAAAATCTATACAAGAAGACCAGGATCAGGAATTAAAATAGGGCTTAGGTTAAATTCTAAACTAAGAATATAAGCCAGGTGCCAAGGTCAGAGCGGTGGTCTAGGAGGAAAGGTTCGGTATGAGGATCTAGGGGATAAAATAGATATAGGGAGTCTGGGATTCGGATTAGATATGGGGGTCTAGGGTTAGGGTTCTAGTTTTGAGTCGGTTGATCCACTTCCATCTCTGACACGTGGATGCCGAAGGGGGGGGGGGGGGTGTACTCCACATCATAAACGCGCGGGTCGGAGGGGTCCGGGCGCAACCGGCCAAAGTAGTAGACCCCATGGTTGCCCACTTGTAGATTAACCCGTTGGTTGGGTTAAAGACTGTCTGTCCTTAGGGTTAGGTATAGTTTTTAGAAGGGTTAGGGTTAAGGTTGGGTATGGGTTTTAGAGTGGCTAAGGTATAGTTTTTAGAATGGTTTAGGTAGGTCTGTCAACTCGACGTAGGATCAGGCAAAACCATTGAGTTGCGTACCTTGTGCAGGTCCGGTCCTCGGTTGGTTGCCGTGTGTCCATGTCGAGTGGTGTGGTCATGATGTCTGGGTCCGCTTGTCAACGGATGTGGAAAGCATAGTGCAACCTAGGAGTTTACTCTATGTCAGATCCTTCTTTTTTAGCTCCACGTTGTCTATGTATTTACTTACGTGTTCGTCAGTCTTTCGGTCCTGGATGTTTTCAATCATTTGTGTAATTAGGAGTTATTCCCTTCCAGGATCCTAACTCTGAATTAACCCATGTCTAGTCGAATCCAGCTGGTCTGTATGGGTATACTTGGCGTAGGATCAGGCAAAACCATAGAGTTGCGTACCTTGTGCAGTTCCGGACCTCAGTCGGTTGCCATGTGTCCCTATCGAGTGGTTAGTCCTTGAACTGCCAGTGGTTTGAGCAGACAAAAATCCAGAAGGCGAGCCCTCTCTACGGTTGTCATGCATCCGCCCTTGGAGTTCGGTCCTGTGTTTTGGTAGGTGTATGGAGGGTTTAGGATCAGGCAAACCTCTGGCTTTTGTATTGTACGTCTGCCAGGAGTCACAGTTGATTGCCATGTGTCCATACCCACAATCTCAGTCGTAGGTAATTCAGTGGTTTGGGTGATAGTGACCCGTGGAGTCACTCCCTTCCAGGATCGTAGTGCTCCAGTGGTATGTCAACCTTATACAGTGATTTTTTTTTTTCGTAGTCCAGGTAAAAAAAAGTGGGTCAGTTGTCCAGGCTTAGTGCGGCGGGGTAATAGGTCCCCCAGTGAAAAATTGTTCTTTGGGATCCAATTCTCCGCCAGACATTATCTGGGCACGCCAGGGATTACACGGCCGACGCGAGTCCTCCAGCCGCAGCGCCTGCAGCGCCGCAAGCCCCACTTTTCGAGGAGTGAACTGCCCCAACTCGCTAGGATGAAACACGCGCTACTGAACATACTGCCAATCCAATTATAAACTGGGGTAGATGGTCATCCAGCGCGGTACGTGAGTCTCCTGTTTTTGTGGGGTTGGGAGGGTTGAGCCGATTGGTCTGCCAACAGGACCCCGAGAGGTCCCGAAGGAGTCTGGTCTATACATTTCCTCCTGTCTTCTTGCTTGGTGTATGGAAGGGCCTAATTGCTTAGGGTGTAATCGCTGCGGGGGAGTCGCCAAGGTCGGGGTCCTCAGAGTAGTTCGAGAAAAAAAGTTCTCGTCCGTTGGGTGCTGGTGGGTATCTTCAAAAGTTTTTTAGAAGGATGGTGGGTTGGTGAGGATTTTTTTTGTTAAATTTTGTTTATTTGTGTTCTATTTTATTGTTTATTTTCGTCAAGGGTCCATGGTCATGGTAACCCTTAGTTCCAGAAACTATAAAAATAAAAATATATGTGTGTAAGTAAAGTGACTAAGGGTAAGTATTTTTGAGAGTCCGTGGTCACGGTAACTCTATAGTGCTATTGGAGGCCTATTTTTGTGGTCTAAATGACCCCCTATTTTTTTATGTGGGGTGTGTAAGGTGTGGGTGCAGTGTATGTCCAGGTGTTCCTCCGCTGTACTGGAAGCCTCAGTGGTGGTCCAGCCCGTGGTAGTGGTCCTGGAGGGGTTTGGGAGGTACGTACTTGGTCTGTGAGTCCCGGTGAGATTCTTTTGGTTTCTACGTTGTGGTTTTTATTTTAGAGGTGGCTGCTGATCAAGGAATCCTTGAGGTTTTTGTTCCTTTTGAAGGCCAGGATGGGTATGTGAAGAGGTAGTAGATTTTTGGACTTGAGTCTTTTTTGGATGCGAGCAGCCACTCGGAAGCTGGGTGAGTTGTAGGTTGTGATGATGGGTATGATTTGGTGGTTTCCTTTTTGGTTTGTCCTTTTGTGTGTGTCTCCCGGTGTGGTGTTTGGCCTTTTTGAGTGCTGAGCGGGTATATCCTCTGTTTTTGTTTAAGGCTTTGGAGAGGGTGTGCGTAGCAGTTTTGAGGTCCTTGGTTTGGGTGCATATCCTGTGGTACCTCAGGAATTGTGATTTTAATATGCCTCCCCTGGTGTGTGGAGGATGGAAGCTGGTAGTATGCAGGAGGGCATGTCTTTTTTTTTAAGTACATTTGTGTCCAGTCTGCCTTTCCTGATGAGGTTGGGTCCTTTGTAGGTGACAGTGTCCAAGAAGTGTACTTCAGAGCGTTTTAGTACGTGCGTCAAGTGGATGGAGCGGTGGTGGTTGTTGAGAATAGCGGTGAATTGTAAAAATTATGCTGCGCTGTGCCATATGCCCCATATATCATCCAGGTATCGGTAGAAGCGGAATGGTTTAAGTGGGCATAGTGGGTAAACTGTGTCTTCCGATTCTGCTAGGTAGATGTCTGCAAATCTTTTCCCCGTGGCTACTCCTTTGACCTGTAGGTAGGTGCTGCTGTTGAATTCGAAGTCGTTGCGGGTAAGTGCTATTTCCAGGAGACGTAGGAGGTGGTCATTTGGTCTACCTGGTAGTGGGTATTTTTGTAGGTAGGTTCTGACCGCTGTGAGTCCTGCTTCTAATTCGATGTTGGTGTAGAGGCTCTCGATGTCCATGGTGAAGAGGAAGTCTAGTGGTTATTGGTGTGTTGGCGATTTTGTCGAGGAACTCGGGGGTGTCTTTTGATGTAGCTGTTGTGTTTGGAAGCTAGGGGGCGTAGGTGTATGTCAATCCATTGTCAGATGCCGTATGTTTCGCTTCCACAGTCCGAGATGATGGGCCTCCCTGGAGGTACTTCAAATGGGAGAGGCCAGGAGGAGGGGTCTTTGGATTTTGGGGAGCAGGTAGAAGCACCTGCTCCTAGTGGGTTTGTCCCCTGTGAGGTAGTCCCGTTGCCTTTTGGTGATGTGGTTTTGTCATTCTAATTGTATGAGCTCTCTTTTGATGAGCTGACCCTAGATAACACACAAACAGGAGAACGCAGTAAGCTGAGTGAAGGGTCAAAGCAAGGGGCTGATCACCATTAGGATCTAATGGAAAGCAGATGTGGGCGCTACTGGGCTGAACAAGCAGGATGCATGGATTGGAATGTAACTGTATTTGGATTGGGGGATGAACTGATGATGTATGCATGGAGATAAAAAGGAGAGCGAGAGCTCTGGGTGGTGTGGGTCCCGCGGGGCTCTCCGGCTTATGATGCGGGTGTATTAAAAGTCTATCATTGAATTCAAAGTTCTTGGTTTTCATATTTGAACCGATTTTCCACTACACTACTTTGAGTTTGTGGTAGTGGTTGATTTCCGTTTGTATTGTGGTGCGGGTGATATTCCCGTTTTTGGTGGTAGGGATGTAGGTGAGGCCTCTGTGTAGGAGGCTGAGTTCTGTAGGGGTGAAGGAGCGTGATAGGTTGATAACCTCGGAGCCTTTAATGGCTGGTACTGTGTTGGTGGGTCTCTCCCTGTTGAGTAGGTATGTGCTGGTTGTCTATCCCTCTGGATGATCTGCTTATTTTGGGAGGGTGGTCCTGTGGTAGAGGGTATGTATTTTCTGTTTGGTAGGAAGGGATGGTGTTGTCTTCAGCGTGGGTATGTGCGTACTCCTTCTGGTCAGGGTAGGAGAGGTAATGTGGTGTGGTGTTTCCACCATTTCCATATGGCTGTGGGGGTCCAGTGGAGGCAATCCTGGAGGGTGTGGAATTCGGTGGTAGGTAGAAGAGGGGTGTGGAATTCGTTGGTAGGTAGAAGAGGGGTGTGTGGGTGGTTTTTGATGTATCTGTTGAGGATGTCCAGATTAATTCTCTCAAGTGGTATTTTCGGGGAGTGGTTGATCAGCGGGATGAATATGTCCGCGTTGGGGAAGGCTAAGGTGGCCGTGTAGTAGAGGTTGGAGATGTTGGCGTGGTGTTTGGTGGCGTTCCCTTGTTCCCTGTTGTTGAGGCCGAAGGAGAGGATTAATTTGGTGACAAGGGGTTCTCCCTTGGGTAGGAGGAGTTTAATCATCCCTGCCGCCTGTTCGATGCCGGCTCCTGGATAGGCTTCGATTTGGGTCTGGTCCGAATAGATGAGGGTAGTTTGCAGATGTTTGAGTCGCCCATGATGAGAATTGGTCAGAGTGGTTTGATTCTCCAACCGCTTTTGTTTCCTTTAGGTGGATTTCTCCTGAAGTGGCTGTTGGCAGAGTTGGGTGGTGTCAGTTCCGATGGTGTCCTGGGGAGATCTGAGGGTGGGGTAGATGTCGCCGTGGGTTCCAGACGCTGGTCACGCTGGTAGAGGGTTGGGGGTGGTAGTTGCCCCATCTGTGGGTTGGTGGTGTTTCAGTAGCGGCCTCTGTGATTGTGGGGGGGTCACAGGATTGGTGGGGTCTCTTCCCCGGGTTTCGTGGAGTATTCCTGTGGTTTGGTGTCGTGTGAAGAGGAGGAATCTCTGCTTGTAGGGGTGGAGGGGTTCGTGCAACCGGCCAAAGTAGTAGTCCCCATGGTTGACAATAGTCGCGCCAGTATATCCCGAGTATGGGAATTCCTCCGCACTGTCAGAGGGCAAGGCCGATGAAGGACTGTGTTTTCTGGATAACTACAGACGTGTGTCTGAGTGGTATGGCCAATGTGACGACCGTGGTTTGGCACCATCCACGTTAAAAATGTACCGAGCCGATGTTCGAGGTTTCCTGAATTATCTTATTCAGTTCCAGGCCAAATGGTACGCAAGCTCAGGTCAGTGGAATTCAAAAGATGTTACTCTGCTTGGCAAAGATGGACAGGGACGGGCGGCAGAGCCATGCAACGCACATTCACGTTTTGGTGTACCTGAATTTGACCCCCAATGGCGGGGCACACAGAAGCCCTGTGAGGTTCAGGGCTTATGTCGATAATTCGGCCTTCCCTTTAATGACACACTCAGTGGCGGGTGGACCAGACAGGTAACGGCGCGAAATCAGAAACCTGTTTTTTGACAATAAGACTTCCATGTCCTAGAGAGACGGGGGTGGGGCCAAACTGCTCAGCCCGGATAGAAAATTAGTAATGGACACTTGAGGGATGTGAGCCCCTCGGAACCATGGTACTTTGGACCTTTTCCACCGGAGACCGATTTGGTAGTTTGACCAGCCCCTAAAAAAGGTGGGTGCCCGGCTGGAAAGTACCACCGGCACCTGGTAACCCATTAGTGCCCCCTCAGGCCCTGCTGGGAAAGCGGCACGGTGCACGACATCCTGTTTGGGTCACCGGGTGTTCGCAGTCCGTAACAGTCCTCTCATGCCCAGATAGAGGCCTGTAACCCGGATAGGGAGCTAAGGCCTTTAGGCCTGTGTGTCCTCACATGCCCAGAGAGAGAGGCCTGTTCCTGGATATTGAGTGATGACTTTTAGGCCTGTATGTGTCCCCTCATGCCCAGAGAGAGGCCTGTAACCCGGATAGGGAGCTAAGGCCTTTAGGCCTGTGTGTCCTCACATGCCCAGAGAGAGAGGCCTGTTCCTGGATATTGAGTGATGACTTTTAGGCCTGTATGTGTCCCCTCATGCCCAGAGAGAGGCATGTAACCCGGATAGGGAGCTAAGGCCTTTAGGCCTGTATGTGTCCTCTCAAGCCCTATATGCATATATGGAGGTACCAGGCCAGGGCAGTGGCTTTTTGGCATATGGGCCTTTTTTGGGTTACCTGTGAAAAATAATTGATTACCCCAGGTGGGTCTCGAACACTTACCGGCCAACTGTAAGGCACGTGCACCACCCATTGAGCCAAATGTCCTCTGACAAACAAAGAGACAACGAGGTGAGGTTTATGGTCAAACTCTCCTTCCCCATCCAATTAGTCCCATATTGGCCCACAGCTGGGGCTTACTAAGCCCTTGGGTTAGGGTTAGGTTTTGAATATAATTGTGTTTCGTTTCAACTAGTTAGTTTTACGGTGCACAGGCCTATCTCCTGTTTATCCCTCCCATTTCTGATGATCTGATATATTAGGTGTAGTACTTAAAACGACTCGTAGATGTCCTCCTAAGATCATAAATTAAATCAAATCAAATTTATTTATATAGCCCTTCGTACATCAGCTGATATCTCAAAGTGCTGTACAGAAACCCAGCCTAAAACCCCAAACAGCAAGCAATGCAGGTGTAGAAGCACGGTGGCTAGGAAAAACTCCCTAGAAAGGCCAAAACCTAGGAAGAAACCTAGAGAGGAACCATGCTATGTGGGGTGGCCAGTCCTCTTCTGGCTGTGCGGGTGGAGATTATAACAGAACATGGCCAAGATGTTCAAATGTTCATAAATGACCAGCATGGTCGAATAATAATAATAAGGCAGAACAGTTGAAACTGGAGCAGCAGCACAGTCAGGTGGAAGTTGAAACTGGAGCAGCAGCATGGCCAGGTGGACTGGGGACAGCAAGGAGTCATCATGTCAGGTAGTCCTGGGGCATGGTCCTAGGGCTCAGGTCAGTTGAAACTGGAACAGCAGCATGGCCAGGTGGACTGGGGACAGCAAGGAGTAATCATGTCAGGTAGTCCTGGGGCATGGTCCTAGGGCTCAGGTCCTCCGAGAGAGAGAAAGAAAGAGAGAAGGAGAGAATTAGAGAACGCACACTTAGATTCACAAAGGACACCGAATAGGACAGGAGAAGTACTCCAGATATAACAAACTGACCCCAGCCCCCCGACACAAACTACTGCAGCATAAATACTGGAGGCTGAGACCGGAGGGGTCAGGAGACACTGTGGCCCCATCCGAGGACACCCCCGGACAGGGCCAAACAGGAAGGATATAACCCCACCCACTAGAGGGATATCTTCAACCACCAACTTACCATCCTGAGACAAGGCTGAGCATAGCCCACAAAGATCTCCGCCACGGCACAACCCAAGGGGGGGGCGCCAACCCAGACAGGATGACCACAACAGTGAATCAACCCACTCAGGTGACGCACCGCCTCCAGGGACGGCATGAGAGAGCCCCAGCAAGCCAGTGACTCAGCCCCTGTAATAGGGTTAGAGGCAGAGAATCCCAGTGGAAAGAGGGGAACCGGCCAGGCAGAGACAGCAAGGGCGGTTCGTTGCTCCAGAGCCTTTCCGTTCACCTTCCCACTCCTGGGCCAGACTACACTCAATCATATGACCCACTGAAGAGATGAGTCTTCAGTAAAGACTTAAAGGTTGAGACCGAGTTTGCGTCTCTGACATGGGTAGGCAGACCGTTCCATAAAAATGGAGCTCTATAGGAGAAAGCCCTGCCTCCAGCTGTTTGCTTAGAAATTCTAGGGACAATTAGGAGGCCTGCGTCTTGTGACTGTAGCGTACGTGTAGGTATGTACGGCAGGACCAAATCAGAGAGATAGGTAGGAGCAAGCCCATGTAATGCTTTGTAGGTTAGCAGTAAAACCTTGAAATCAGCCCTTGCTTTGACAGGAAGCCAGTGTAGAGAGGCTAGCACTGGAGTAATCTGATCAAATGTTTTGGTTCTAGTCAGGATTCTAGCAGCCGTATTTAGCACTAACTGAAGTTTATTTAGTGCTTTATCCGGGTAGCCGGAAAATAGAGCATTGCAGTAGTCTAACCTAGAAGTGACAAAAGCATGGATACATTTTTCTGCATCATTTTTGGACAGAAGGTTTCTGATTTTTGCAATGTTACGTAGATGGAAAAAAGCTGTCCTCGAAATGGTCTTGATATGTTCTTCAAAAGAGAGATCAGGGTCCAGAGTAACGCCGAGTAACGCCGAGTAAATAAACTGAGGTCAATTCCAAATGTCCTCTTTTTCTGGGTGGCAGTGCAGAAGTCGATGTGGTGAGAGATTCATTCAACCATAGTGTTGTTAAATATGAACATAAACGCCATATTGTGCCTTTTAATTGTTTTTATTGTTTTGTTAAAGGAAAGGAAAACCCTAAAAAAGGATGCCAAACTAAAACCAAACAAAACATAAATATATAGAGAGTATAAATAAAATATGAATAAAACCATGTTCTTCTCCATCCATTATCCTGTCTATTAAAAACAATTTTCTAAAACCTCTCGTTCAGGCCATTTGGCGTTATTGTCTGTAGGTGCTGGATCCACTCCCGTTCTACCCTTTTTCGCTGCCCACAGGTCCAGCCTATATGTGACTGTAACCCTGACATGGTAAGGTGAGTGATGGGGTGCTCCTGGAAGTGGGTTATGAGTTCCGTTTGTAGGTGTGCCCTTTTAATGTTATACAGGTGTTGTTTGAGTCTGGTTTCTATGGTGTGTTTGGTTTCTCCAATGTATTGTTTATTGCAAAGTGTACATGTAATGATGTAAATGGCGTTATATGTGTTCAATGAATAGGATTCTTGTACTGGTGCTGATGTGTGGCTGTGTATATTTGTATGGAACTTTATCTGTCAAAAATGGATATTGTGAGGTTTGAGGTCTTGTGGTGGCTTACTACTGAATCTTGCTTTGGTGAGGAGGTCCTAAATGCTGAAATGATGAGGTTTGAGGTCTTGTGGTGGCTTACTACTGAATCTTGCTTTGGTGAGGAGGTCCTAAATGCTGAAATGATGAGGTTTGAGGTCTTGTGGTGGCTTACTACTGAATCTTGCTTTGGTGAGGAGGTCCTAAATGCTGAAATGATGAGGTTTGAGGTCTTGTGGTGGCTTACTACTGAATCTTGCTTTGGTGAGGAGGTCCTAAATGCTGAAATGATGAGGTGTGAGGTCTTGTGGTGGCTTACTACTGAATCTTGCTTTGGTGAGGAGGTCCTAAATGCTGAAATGATGAGGTGTGAGGTCTTGTGGTGGCTTACTACTGAATCTTGCTTTGGTGAGGAGGTCCTTTAAATTTTTGTTATTTCTAAATGCTGAAATGATTAGTGTATGGTTTGAGTGGTATGTAAGTGTGCTGAACTGTAGAGAAGTTGTTTCATTGATTGTAGGGATCTAATTTATATGTGAAAATGTGGTTACTAGAGGGATGATAATTGTCTGTTGATTGAGTATTGATGACAAGGGAGAAGAGACAGAGGAAGTGTTTCGGTTTAGTGATTGGTGCAGATCACTTTCCATAGGGGAGTCAGGATTAGGGTGAGGGAGGGAGATAGGGATTAAGTTAGGGTAATGGTACACATTAGGGTTAGGTGTGGGGTTTGGGGAAAGGTTCAATAAATGACAGACGATTCTGATGTGCACAGGCAACCCCTTTAAGATAAATGGTAAGACTTGTGTAATTCATACTTTAAATGACTAAAAAAAGGCTATAAAAGAAGACCAGAATCAAACATTAAAATAGGGCTTAGGAACCAGAGGTTCTAAACTAAGAATAGAGGCCAAGGTCAGAGCGGTGGTCTAGGAGGAAAGGTTCATTATGAGGATCCAGGGGTTCAAATAGATATAGGGAGTCAGGGGTTCGAATTAAATATGGGGGTCTAGGGATATAAGGTTAGGGTTAGGAATTATGATAAGGATTTAGGAGCTATGGGTTAAGGTCAGAATTCAGGTTGGGGTTACAGTAAGCGTCAGGATTAGAGTACAGGTCCAGGTTAAATTAAGATCAGCTATGAGGGTCTAGAAGTTTAGGGTTAGGCATGAGGGTCTCAGGGTGAGTGATTAGGGTAACTAGGGGTTAAGGTTAGAATTCAGGTTAGGGTGAGGGTCAACATAAGAGTACAGGTGGGGCGGCAGCGTAGACTAGCGGTTAGAGCGTTGGACTAGTAACCGGAAGGTTGCGAGTTCAAACCCCCGAGCTGACAAGGTACAAATCTGTCGTTCTGCCCCTGAACAGGCAGTTAACCCATTGTTCCCAGGCCGTCATTGAAAATAAGAATATGTTCTTAACTGACTTGCCTGGTTAAATAAAGGTTAAAAAATTTTTTATAAAGGTGGGGGTTAACCTAAGATTAGGTATGGGGGTCTAGGGGGTTAGGCATGAGGGATTAGGGTCTACAAGGGTCTACAAGATGAACCACCCCATGAAAACAAAAATAAAAAGTACGTATTTAAAACAATCATAAGTGCCATTAAACAAAAAACTCAAAATAAGTGCTATAAAAGTATCAAAAAAATAAGGTGAAGCCACACTAAAAGATCAAGGATATGATAAAAATAAGCGCCATCATATTTATGTTCAGTGAGTAGATCCATAAATAATTAAATAAGAAGTACATATTTTAAAAACAATCATTAGTGCTATCAGGCAAATCCACCATGGACGAGTCATCATAAATAAATAATACAATTAACAAATGTTAGGTTTAGGGGTTAGGGTTCTAGTTTTGAGTCGGTTGATCCACTTCCATCTCTGACACGTGGAAACCGGAGGGGGGAAGGGAATGGTTGCACTCCACATCCTATGCGGAGGGGTCCGGGCGCGGCCGGCCAAAGTCGTAGGCCCCATGGTTGACCACTTGTAGATTGACCCGTTGGTTGGGTTTGAAGATTGTCTGTCTGTAGGGTTAGGGTTAGGTATAGTTTTTGGAGTGGTTAAGGTTAGGGTTAAGGTTAGGGTGAGGTATAGTTTTTAGAATGGTTGAGGTTAGGGTTAGGGTTAGGGTAAAGTATAGTTTTTAAGAAAGGTTTAGGTTGGTCTGTCAACTCAACGTAGGATCAGGCAAAACCCTTGAGTTATGTACCTTATGCAGGTCCGGTCCTCGGTTGGTTGCCATGTGTCCATGTCGAGTGGTATGGTCATGATGTCCAGGTCCGCTTGTCAACAGAAGTGGAAAGCATAGTGCAACCTAGGAGTTTACTCCCCGTCGGATCCTTCTTTTTTAGCTCCACGTTGTCTATGTATTTACTTCCGTGTTCGTCAGTCTTTTGTTCCTGGATGTTTTCAATAGTGTGTAATTAGGAGTTATTCCCTTCCAGGATCCTAACTCTGAATTAACCCATGTCTAGTCGAATCCAGCTGGTCTGTATGAGTATACTCGGCGTAGGATCAGGCAAAACCATCGAGTTGCGTACCTTGTGCAGGTCCGGACTTCAGTTGGTTGCCATGTGTCCCTGTCAAGTAGTTAGTCTTTAATCTACCAGTGGTTTGAGCAGACAAAAACCCAGAAGGCGAGCCCTCTCTATGGTTGTCATGCATCCGCCCTTGGAGTTCCGTCCTGTGTTTCGGTAGGTGTATGGAGGGTTTAGGATCAGGCAAATCTTCTCTGGTTTTCGTATCGAACGTCTGCCAGTAGTAGAAGTTGATTGCCATGTGTCCATCCCCACCATCTCAGTCAGGTAATTCAGTGGTTTGGGCGATAGTGACCCGTGGAGCTACTCCCTTCCAGGATCGTAGTGTTCCTATGGTATGTCAACCCAAGACAGTGAATTTTTTTCTCCGTAGTCTAGGTGAAAAAGTGGTTCGGTTGTCCAGGCTGGGTAAGGGATCCCCCAGTAAGAAATTATTCTATGGGATCCAATTCTCCGCCAGACATTATCTGGGCACCCCAGGGATTACACGGCCGACGCGAGTCCTCCAGCCGCAGCGCCTGACCCAAAAGCCCCACTTTTCGAGGACTTAACTGCCCCAACCCGCTAGGATGAAACACGCGCTACTGAACATACTGCCAATCCAATTCTAAACTGGGGTAGATAGTCGTCCAGCGCGGTACGTGAGTCTCCTGTTTTTGTGGGGTTGGGAGGGTTGAGCCGATTGGTCTGCCAACAGAACCCCGAGAGGTCCCGAAGGAGTCCGGTCTACCCATATCCTCCTGTCTTCTTGCTTGGTGTATGGAAGGGCCTAATTGCTTAGGGTGTAATCGCTGCGGGGGAGTCGCCAAGGTCAGGGTCCACCAGAGTAGTTGGGGAAAAAAGGTTCTCGTCCGTTGGGGGTGCTGGTGGGTATCTTCAAGAAAGTGTTTTTTGGAAGGATGGTGGGTTGGTGAAGGTTCTTTTTCGTGTTTATTTTTTATTTATTTGGTTAAATTTGGTCTATTTGTTCTATTTTATTGTTTATTTTCATCAAGGGTACATGGTAATGGTAACCCTTACTTCCAGAAACAAATGTTTTATATATATATATATTTTCCTTCCTCTCTTTCTTTCCTTTTTTTTAGTTTTTTTTAAAGTTTTTTTTTAATAATGTGTAAGTAAAGTGACTAAAGGTAAGTATTTTTGAGAGTCCGTGGTCACGGTAACTCTATAGTGCTATTGGAGGCCTATTTCTGTGGTCTAAATGACCCCCTATTTTTTTATATGGGATGTGGGGTGTCTAAGGTGTGGGTGCAGTGTATGTCCAAATGTTCCTCCGCTGTACTGGAAGCCTCAGTGGTGGTCCAGCCCGTGGTAGTGGTGTTGGTCCTGGAGGGGTTCATCATTTTTTGGGGGGATGCGAGTAGTTACTCTGAAGCTGGGTGAGTTGTATGGTTGGAGTGGGCCATCGGGTATGGTGGGGTTGATCCATTTCTAGGGAGAGTTCTTTTGACATTGGGTCTCGTTGGAAGTGGTGTAAGTCCTCGAGGGTTTAGGGAGGTCCATCCTAGGTTTGTGAGTCCTGGTGAGATTCTTTGGTTTGTGGTTTATTTTAGAGGTTGAAGGCCAGGATGGGTATGTGAAGAGGGAGTAGTTGTTTGGACTTGAGTCTTTTTTGGATGTGAGTGGCCAATTGGTAGCTGGGTTGTAGGTTGTGATGGACTCTCCTTCACTGCAGCCGACGTGAGGAAAACATTTAAACGTGTCAACCCTCGCAAGGCTGCAGGCCCAGACGGCATCCCCAGCCGCACCCTCAGAGCATGCGCAGACCAGCTGGCTGGTGTGTTTACGGACATATTCAATCAATCCCTATCCCAGTCTGTTCCCACATGCTTCAAGAGGGCCACCATTGTTCCTGTTCCCAAGAAAGCTAAGGTAACTGAGCTAAACGACTACCTCCCCGTAGCACACATTTTGTCCATCATGAGGTGCTTTGAGAGACTAGTCAAGGACCATATCACCTCCACCCTACCTGACACCCTAGACCCACTCCAATTTGCTTACCGCCCAAATAGGTCCACAGACGATGCAATCTCAACCACACTGCACACTGCCCTAACCCATCTGCACAAGAGGAATACCTATGTGAGAATGCTGTTCATCGACTACAGCTCGGCATTTAACACCATAGTGCCCTCCAAGCTCGTCATCAAGCTCGAGACCCTGGGTCTCGACCCTGCCCTGTGCAACTGGGTACTGGACTTCCTGACGGGCCGCCCCCAGGTGGTGAGGGTAGGCAACATCTCCACCCCGCTGATCCTCAACACTGGGGCCCCACAAGGGTGTGTTCTGAGCCCTCTCCTGTACTCCCTGTTCACCCACGACTGCGTGACCACGCATGCCTCCAACTCTATCATTAAGTTTGCGGACGACACAACAGTGGTAGGCTTGATTACCAACAACGACGAGACGGCCTACAGGGAGGAGGTGAGGGCCCTCGGAGTGTGGTGTCAGGAAAATAACCTCACACTCAACGTCAACAAAACTAAGGAGATGATTGTGGACTTCAGGAAACAGCAGAGGGAACACCCCCCTATCCACATCGATGGAACAGTAGTGGAGAGGGTAGTAAGTTAAATTCCTCGGCGTACACATCACAGACAAACTGAATTGGTTCACCCACACAGACAGCATCGTGAAGAAGGCGCAGCAGCGCAATCTGAGATGATGGGTCTCCCTGGAGGAATTTCAAATGGGAGAGGCCAGGAGGAGGGGTCTTTGTGGATTTTGGGGAGTAGATAGAAGCACCTGCTCCTAGTTGGTATATCCCCTATGAGGTAGTCTCGTTGCTTTTTGGTAATGTGGTTCTGCCGTTGCATTTGTGTGAGTACTCTTTTGATGAGTGCTGCAGATCGGAGGTAGATAGGTCCTTGTATTTTTTGGTAGAATTCTGTGTTGCGGAGTTGTCTTTCAGCATATATTGTTCGGTATCCAAGATGACAATCGCTGAGCCTTTATCTGCTGGTTTTATGATAATGGTGGGGTTGTTTTTTAGTTGTTTAAGCGCTAGGGTTTCCTCCTTTGTGAGGTTATCGGTGGGTTCCAGGGAGAAGTCAGTGGTGTTGAAGGTGTCCCAGTCTTAATCCATGATTTAATTTATCAAGGGGGGTAGGTCTATGTTTTGGGGGACCCAGCCCGAGGGTGTGCGTAGCTGTGTTAGTTTATCTCTGTGGTAGGTGGTTTCTTGTGGTAGGGGTGCCCGCTGGTGAAAGAACATAGCTACTTTGAGTTTGTGGTAGTTGTTGATTTCAGTTTGTAGTGTGTTGTGGGTGCTGTACCCGTTTTTGGTGGTAGGGATATAGGTGAGGCCTTTGTGTAGGAGGTTGAGTTCTGAGGAGGTAGGGGTGAATAAGCGTGATAGGTTGATCACCTGGGAGCCTTTAATGGCCAGAACTATGTCGGTAGATAAGGTGGGTGTAAGTGGAGCTGCCTTGGTTTCAGGGGTAGGTGTGTGTTAGTTGTCTATCCAACTGGATGATCTGCTAATTTTGTGAGGATTGTCCTGGGGTGGAGGGTGTGTTTTTTTCTGTTGGGGAGGGATGGTGTTGTCTTCAGTGTGGGTAGGTGCGTGCTCCCCCTGGTCAGGGTAGGAGAGGTAATGTGCTATGTGGTGTGGTGTGTCCACCATTTCCAGATGGCTGTGGCAGTCGTGGGGGTCCAGTGGAGGCAGTCCTGGAGGGTGTGGAATTCGGTGGTGGGTAGAAGGGGGATGTGAGGGTGGTTTTTGATATATCTGTTAAGGGTATCCCGATTGAGTCTCTCCTTCAGTGGCATTTTTGGGGAGTGGTTGATCAGTGGGATGAATATATCTGCATTGGGGAAGGCTAGGGTGGCCGTGTGGTGGAGGTTGGAGATGTTGGTGTGGTGTTGGGTGGCGTTCCCTTGTTCCCTGTTGTTGAGGCCGAAGGAGAGGATCAATTTGGTGACCAGAGGTTCTCCCTTGGGTAGGAGGAGTTTGATCATCCCTGTAGCGTGTTCGATGCCGGCTCCAGGGTAAGCTTTGATTTGGGTCTGGTCTGAGTGGATGAGGGGTAGTTTGCAGATGTTTGAATCGCCCATGATGAGGATGGTGCGGAGTGGTTTGATTCTCCAACTGCTTTTGTTTCCTTTGTGTGGGTTTCTCCTGAAGTGGCTGTTGTTGGCTAAGTAGGGAGGTGTCAGTGCCGGTGGTGTACTGGGGAGGTCTGAGCATGGGGTAGATGTCGTCGTGGGTACCGGGAGACCGGTCATGCTGGTAGAGGGTTGGGGGGTGGTAGTTGCCCTATCTGTGGGTTGGTGGTGTTTTAGTAGTTGCCTCCGTGATGGTGGGGGGTCGCAGGATTGGTGAGGTCTCTTCCTCGGGTTTCGTGGAGTATTCCTGTGGTTTGGTGTTTTGTGGAGAGGAGGGATCTCTGCTCGTAGGGGTGGGGGGGTTCGTGGTATGGAGGTAACCTGAGTGTTGTCCTGGTGTAAGATTGTGGATCGTGGGGTGGTGGCGAGGGTGTTAAGTTTTTCCACCTGTGATGCTGCGTTCATGAGTACCTGGTCTTCGATAACGTTCAACTCCAACAGGTGATGTGGGGATGGTGGTTGGTAGGGGTGTAGTGGTGAGAGTGGTGGTCCTGAGAGTGCGGGTGGATTGGTGGTTAACATCTGGAAGGTGGGGAGGTATGGGTCCGTGGCTGCCCATTTGTTGATGGTTTCTTCTATCCCCTGGGATTGGGGAGGATGGCACTTTTTTTCCCCGTGGTACGGGGCTTGCCAAGGATTTCCGTGGTTTAGGTAAGCCTTTGGGGATGTGCTGTGGCTGGGTTGTAACCTGTTCCAGCTGATTTTTATGACATTCCACCCTGGTTTGGGTATGGGATGGCATAGAAAGATCAGAGGCCACCTTAGCACTCTGCCTCTGCTCCTTTCCCTCAATCACCCCGGTCAGGGTATGATCTCGGGTTAGGTTAAGAGGGTTTGTGTTCCCTGAAGGGAGCCCTCCCTGTGCCACCCTGGTCAGGGTTATGGCTGGGTCTCTGGGTCCCCAGGTATGGTGGGGGTAAGTCGCTTTCTGTGAGAGGGTGCCTTGGTCTGTAGTGTTGGGTTGGGGAAATGTTTTACCCTGGGGTGGTGTAGGACGTTGGATCCTGAAGGGAGGGGGTAAATGCTATTTTGGAAGGGTTCCGTTCTGATGTGAGGCGTCTGTTGGTTAGTGGAGGAGGTGGGGTGCTCCTGGTGTGTTTTGTTGGTGTGGCTCCCTCGTGCTCGTCCTGGCTGTTGGGTTGGCTGTAGGTAAGCGGGGGCTTAAATTGGCTCAGGTCTCTGGTTGGCCAGTACCCGTAGAAGTTGGGGAGTGAGTCTCTAATATCCTGTAGAAGGCGGTCCAGGAGTGGTCCGCTGAGGAGTTTCTGGGCCCAAAGAATGCCTAGGTACCAGGTTTCCTGCCATTTGGAGCATGATGGTGTGTTACAGGTTTTGGCTACCTCCTCCCTGTAGTGCTGTTGTAGGATCTGGTGGCTGGATTCTAGCCAGAGTGAGGAGGCCAAGGAGAGTGCCGTCAGTGTGGTGTCAGATGCTCCTGACGGGGTGAAAGCTGCCGTGAGTATTCTGGCTTTGTGGATATATCCGGGAGGTAGGTTGCTACCTGAGAGGTAGTAGCTAATGGCCTCTAAGTGGTGTCTAGCTCTGATGAGCTTGGAGAGTGTCCGTGCTGTGGCGTTAAGGCTGGTGGAGGTCTGTGGTGCCCTGGTGGTGTAATGTAGTGTTGATGGGTCAGTGGTTGGTGAGACCAGGTTGTCCCGGGAGCTTGGAGTGGTGGTAGTGGGGACCTGCTGCTCCGCTGGTTTGGCAGTTCTTCTGGGGGTGGAGCAAAGTATAGAGGTATCGGTCCTGTGGTGCTGGGTAGGTGGGGGTGTCGGGCTTAGCTGGGTGTGCTGTATATCCGGGTCCGTATGTTGGGTCCGGACAGTAGGGTGTCTGGAGATTGGTTTGAGGCGAGTGTGGGTACCCCAGGTGTGTGGCTTCGGTGTATGATGTCCATCACTGTGGTCGTGGGGTTTTGGAGTATCTGGGGTGGAGAGGAGTCTGTGGTGGGTGTAGCTCCTAGGTATCCCTCCGGTGTGTCCGGGCCTGTAGAAGGTGGACCGGTGCTTGGTTGTGCTGTCCCTGTGTAAGGGATTGTGTTTCGGGTGGTCCGGGTGCCTTCTAGGTCGTCTTTGGAGTGGTGTGTGGTGGTGGTGTCTTGTAGGGAGGGGGGGGGGGATCTGTGTCCTGTAGGTCTCCTGGAGGTCCTGGAGTTGGATGGTGTGAGGTAGGCTGTAGAGTGTGTTGGCCGGTTGGGGATGTCATCAAGAGCTGTATCCTTGCGTCCCAGTTTGGGTGTGGTGGGAGTGTAGTGATCCGGTGGCTGGGTCTGGTCATTCCTTTTGGAACCGTGAAGAGGTTCTGCCTGGTGGGAGAAAAGGGATCAATGGGTGTGGGGTATTTCTCCCGGTGTGTGGGAGCCAGAAAAAGAGGTTTGAGGTTAGGCAAAGTCGACATTCCTGCAATGACACTAGGTTGCCAGCCTAAACTTTTTTCGGCTTGCCCCTCTGAGCGTCTCTTCTAAAAAGGTGTAGAGGGTCTAAATTTTTGGGCCCGTTTGTGGTGGAGTAGGGGGTCTGAGTTGCCATCAGAGTGCCCGGGGTCCTCGTGGTCTCGTAGATCTTCCATTGTAGTGTGTCCCTGTGTAAAACTCAAAATAAGGGTAAGAGAAAAGTACAAATGAAAATAGGTAGCCAAAAGGAGGTACCCCCGAAGTCCGTGTGGAACCTGCCTTCCTTACAGCTGCACAACGGGTCTAGGGGTAGCCCAGCCACGACGCGTTTCTGCCTTACTCGACTTCATCAGGTGGCAGGGAGGAGAAAAGAAAGGTGCAAAATAGGTGCACTTGGTCGTAGTACGGTAAAAAGGCCGTATTTTGGACCAGAGAAAATGGTGTGTGTGTGTGGGTATATGTGTAGTTGAGGCTCGATGGTCTGGAGGTCTATGAAGGTCCGTTGAAAAAAAAAGGCCAAAAAGGGCGTTGATTCTCTGAAGGGTGGGTTCCGTGATGTAGGAGTACCTAGTTTAGGGAAGGGTTAGCAAGGATTTAAAGCGGCTCGGAGTGGTCCAGATTCGGGGTGTAGCATGAAGCTTTAGGGGCCTTTGTTCAAGAGGAGTAGACTTTGGAGATTAAATATTCGTAGGGAGTGTAGAGTACCAGCTGGCGGCTTGGTCCAGGTGAGGTGTATCTAGGGTGTAGCATGGAGCTGGGGTCTGGTCTGTCAGCAGGAGTAGTCATCATTGGTGAAGTTCTCCTGTAGAGGTCCAGCTTGTGTCTTCTCCAGGTGAAGTGTCTCCAAAAAGTGTTCCGGTCGAATGGTGCTGAGGCTGAGGGATGCTCCTCTTTTATAGGGAAGAATGGGGGTGTGGTTTGCCAGGTAGGTCGAATCCTATTGGTGCATGAGGTGTGCATGCGGTGTTCATGTGAGAGGTATGGCCGTGGCTCGTCCAATGAGATCGCTTTGTTTTTGGGAAGAGGCGTCTAATAGTCTTATGTGATGGGAAGGCCTCCGTCGTTGATTCCTATGGTGAATTGTATAGGAGAAGTAGACACTTTGCTTTTGGGGTGCTGTTTTAAGTAAGACTAGAAGTCTTAGGGGTCAAGATGAGCCATACGTGGAGTTCCTGTGATGTGTAGAAGTATGATAGATCCTCCTGTGAAATGTGTGTTTGACCTTTGTCACCATTGACTTGTGTGTTAGCGTTGGGAGCGGTCTGCTCTGGTTGAGGGTTTGGGGCTGGAAATACCCGAATGTGAGGTTCTGTGGGTCCAGGAAAGGTAGAGGGTAGAGGGTAGAGTGGACATCTGTAGGTTCCTGTAGAATCTATAGTTGGGGTTCTGGGTGACCCATAGATCTGGTTATAGGTCTTCAAATGTGGTTGAGTTATTTTTCCTCCGATTTTTGTGGAGTCACGTCACTGATATGCAGTGAGGTGCGATGTGCAGGGAAAAGTTGTGGCCGTGTTTTTTTGGTCTTTTTGTGGTGTTAGAGGGCTTGAACCTTGTTTCTTTATTGAGGGGTAGTTGTAGGTAGGGTTACTAGGGGGGTGTTCCCTTTACCTGGATCGAAAAGGTACTGTTTTTGTCTTTTTTAGTTGCCGCTTATTAGCGGAGTTTAGCTTTGATCGCGTTCCTGTCCACTTGGGTTCCCGGATATGCGGTAGATTTTGCCGTGTTTACGTCTACTTGGAGTATGGGATGTACGGATCCGAAAACGTTTTTTTGCTCTTTCCAGTGATGTGTGTCCTCCGGAGTTGGTGTAACCTGTCCTGTTTGGGGATACTTACCTGGGGGGGGTCCAGTGTTGAATATTGATGTTTACCCGTGTGAGAGGTTTTTTGATCCAGATGGATGGTGGTTCCTTTTTGGTTGTCCCATGTATTTACCTGTGATGTACAGTTGACAGGAATTCCTGGTTGAGGCTCGTAGTGTGGGTTGGTGTCGTATGGGTGGGGGTCTTACCTGGGTTTTTGGTTTGTTTGTGTATGGTGCAGAGGTGTGAGTGGGGTGAACCTATTTTATAATTTTGTTTCCTTTTGCTCCTAAGTTGGAAATACGGTCGTCAGGATTTCTGTGAGAGGGTAGGAGTCTGTTTCAACTGTGTCAGGGTGGTGATGTCTTGTTCTTTGGTGGAAAAGAAAGGTGGGGGTTGCCTCTTAGTTGAAAAAAAATAGAGGAGGTGATTTATATCTGAGGGTCAGGGGCTGGTTGTAGAGTTCTTGGTCTTTTGATGAAAAAATCTTGGTTTTGAGGGTGGAGAAGACTTGGGGTAGGTGGTTCTTGAGTTCTCCATCGTTCTAGTTGTTTCTCAGGAGAAAAAGTGTGTGTTGGTGGAGGTCTCAGAAGTGATGTCCTTCAGAGATTTGGTAGAGATATTTTAGGTTGTATTAAATCTAATGATTATTTTTATTAACCTGTTCACCATCAAACCATTTCCTAGAGAAGTATACTGGGCGTAGAATCAACACCCCTAGAAAATGCCTGATTTGAGGTGATCCCAGGTCATTTGCAGGGATAAAAATGTCCTTGGCTTACTGTGTCCAGACCCTCCAGCAGGCAACACAGCGGTGACTCGCCAAGTGTTTGGTTTCTAGTTTTGAGTCGGTTGATCCACTTCCATCTCTGACACGTGGAAACCGGAGGTGGGAAGGGACAGGGTGCACTCCACATCATATACGCGCAGCCAAAGTTGTAGGCCCCATGGTTGCCCACTTGTAGATTAACCCATTGGTTGGGTTAAAAAGTTGTCTGTCCGTAGGGTAGGTGTTAGGGTTAGGTATAGTTGGTAGAATGGTTAGGGTTAGGGGGGGTTAGGGTTAGGGTTAGAGGGTTAGGGTTAGGGTTAAGGGCTAGGGTTAGGGGTAGGGTTAGGGGGGGTTAGGGTTGGGGATAGGGATAGAGGGTTAGGGTTAGAGGGTTAGGGTTAGAGGGTTAGGGGTTAGGTTTAGGGTTAGGGGGTTAAGGTTAGTGGGTTAGGGGTTGGGGTTAGGGTTAGAGGGTTAGGGTTAGGGTTTGGGGTTAGGGTTAGAGGGTTAGGGTTAGGGATTAGGGGTTAGGGTTAGGTTTCTAGTTAGGGTTGGGGTTAGGGTGTTAGGGTTGGGGTTGGGGTTAGGGTTGGGGTTAGGGTTAGGCGTTAGGGTTAGGTTTCTAGTTTTGAGTTGGTTGATCCACTTCCATCTCTGACACGTGGAAACCGGAGGGGGGAAGGGGGGGGGGTTGCATTCCACATCATATACGCGCGGGCTGGAGGGTACGGGTTAGGGTTAGGGGGTTAGGGTTAGGGTTCTAGTTTTGGGTCGGTTGATCCACTTCCATCTCTGACACGTGGAAGCCGAAGGGGGGGAAGGGAGGGGGTGCACTCCACTCATGTGCGCGTAGGCCGGAGGGGTCCGGGCGCGGCCGGCCAAGGTTGTAGGCCCCATGGTTGCCCACTTGTAGATTAACCCATTGGTTGGGTTAAAAAGTCATCTGTCCGTAGGGTAGGGGTTAGGGTTAGGTATAGTTGGTAGAATGGTTAAGGTGAGGGTGAGGGGTAAGGTTAGGTAAGGATGTTAGGAAGGTTAGGGTTAGGGACAGGTATAGTTTTTAGAATGGTAGAGTTTAGGTAGGTCTGTAAACTCGATGTAGGATCAGGCAAAATCCCTTGAGTTGTGCACCTTGTGCAGGTTTGGTCCTCGGTTGGTTGCCATGTGTCCATATCGAGTGGTGTGGTCATGATATCTAGGTCCGCTTTGTCAACGGATGTGGAAAGCATAGTGCAACCTAGGAGTTTACTCCCCCTCGGATCCTTTTCTCTTAGCTCCATGTTGTCTATGTATTTACTTCCGTGTTCGTCAGTCGTTATGTCCTGGATGTTTTCAATCATGTTGTGTAATTCAGGGGTTATTCCCTTCCAGGATCTTAACTCTGAATCAGCCCATGTCTAGTCGAATCCAGCTGGTCTGTATGGGTATACTCGGCGTAGGATCAGGCAAAACCGTCGAGTTGCGTACCTTATGCAGGTCCGGGCCTCAGTTGGTTGCCATGTGTCCCTGTCAAGTGGTTAGTCTTTAAACTACCAGTGGTTTGAGCAGACAAAACCCAGAAGGCGAGCCCTCTCTACGGTTATCATGCATCCGCCCTTGGAGTTCCGTCCTGTGTTTCAGTGGGTGTATGGAGGGTTTAGGAACAGGCAAACCTTCTCTGGCTTACGTATGAAACATCCGGCAGTAGTAGAAGTTAATTGGGTGTGTCCATCCCCACCATCTCAGTCATAGGTGATTCAGTGGTTTTGGGTGATAGTGACCAGTGGAGTTACTCCCTTCCAGGATCGTAACGTTTCCAGAGGTATATCCTCCCTAGACAGTGAATTTGTTTGTAGTCCAGGTCAAAAAAGTGGATCGGTTGTCTAGGCTTAGTACGGCGGGGTAAGGGGTCCCCCAGTGAAAATTTGTGGGATCCAATTCTCCGCCAGACATAATCTGGGCACCCCAGGGATTACACGGCAGATGCGAACCTCCAGGCGCAGCACTGGAAAGCCCCACTTTTGGCTGCCCCAACCCGCTAGGATGAAACACGCGCTACTGGACATACTGCCAATCCAGCTCTAATCTGGGGTAGATAGTTGTCCAGCGCGGTACGTGAGTCTCCTGTTTGTATGGGGCTGGGAGGGTTGTGCCGTTAGGTCTGCCAACTGGCCCCAGAGGGGTCCCGGAGGAGTCCGGTCTCCATCTACCATTTCCTCCCGTCTTCTTGCTTGGTGTATGGTCGGGCCTAATAAAAGGTTCTCGTCCATTGGGGGTGCTGGTGGGAATCGTCAGAGGTATTTTTTGGAAGGATGGTGAGTTGGTGAGGGTTATTAGTATATAATATATTAGTTATTTAGGTTCTATTTCATAGTTTCTTTTCGTCAAGGGTCCATGGTCATGGTAACCTCGAGTTTAAGAAACTTGAAAAAGGCAAAAGCAAAGATAATATACATATAAATTGATATATATATCTATATCCCCCCTTTTTAAAAATGTTTGAATTTTAATTTAATTTAATTTTTTCTTTTTTTGAGAGTCCGTGGTCACGGTAACTCTATAGTGCTAGTAAGGTGGCTGAAGGAAAGTAATTATGGAGAGTCCATGGTCATGGTAACTCTATGGTGCTATTGGAGGTCTGTTTTTGTGGTCTTAATGACCCCCTATCTTTTGTATGGGGTGTGTAAGGTGTAGGTGTAGTGTATATCCGGGCGTTCCTCCGCTGTACTGAAAGCCTCAGTGGTGGTCCAGCCGTAGTGGTGGGGGCCTGATGTTCTATTCAGTATCTTTATTACTGTGGTTTCGGTCCTACTCTTGAGGCGTTGATCCAATGATGCTGGATTGGTGAGGGTATCGCTCTTAGCTGGGTGTGCTGTTGGACAGAATGTTGTGGATAAATCCAGTCCGTGGGGTATCTGTAGGTGGACTTTTTAGCAGAGCTAGGTTTTTTAAGTAGATGGCTTCGTTTAGCTTTATCCATCTCTGTAGAGTAACAGTGGACCGGTGTAGGTGTAGTCTACCCCTGTGTGAGGGAATATTTTCTGGGGCATCCGTATCCATTCTTCTTATCCTATGGTGTGGTTAGCAGTGGTGGTGTGCTGTTTGAAGAGGTGGTCTGTATGTGAGGTCTGCAGCTTGTCCTTTTGAGAGGTTTTGGGGGTCCTGGAGCCCCATGGTGTGGGAATGCTGTGGTTCTAGTAGCCAGCTGGGGAATTCATCCAGTGGTTCTGTCCAGTAATCCCATGTGAGATGGGGTAGACTGAGGAGAGTATGTGGAGGTAGGTGGTAACGGGGTGTTAACCTGTTCTTACTCATTTTCACTCCATACCACCCTGAACAGGGTATGGGATGGGAAGGAAAGTTCAGAGGTCACTTCAACACTCTGCCTCTGCTCTGTTCCGTCAATAACCCTGGTCAGGGTATGATGTGAGGGAAGGTTTAGGAGGGTTTGTGTTGCCCAAAGGGAGTCCATTCCTATGTCAACCTTGTGAGGGTATGACCAGATCTCTGGGTCCCCTGGTATGGTGGGGGTAAGCTGTTTTCTTTGAGGGGTTTCTTTGTCTTTGGTTCTTAGTTGATCTTGGGTTGGTGAGATCGGGTTGTCCTGTGTGGTCGGAGTAGGTAGGAGCCTGTTGTGCCATTCGTTGAAGCCTGAAAAAGAGAGTCTTATGTAAGGTGAATGCGACTGATGAGACTAGGTTGCCGGTCGAAGCTTTTTTTTCGGCTGGACCCTCTGTGCGTCTCTTTAAAATGTGTAGAGGGTCTATGTGGATAACTATGCCCCGTCAAAATTTTTGGGCCCGGTTTGTGGTGGAGTAGGGGGTCTGAGTAGCCATCAGAGTGCCCAGAGTCATCGCTGTCTCGTAGATCTTCCGTTGTAGTGTGTCCCTGTGTAAAACTCAAAATAAGGGTAAGAAAAAAGTACAAATGAAAATAGGTAGCCAAAAGGAGGTACCCCCGAAGTCCGTGTGGGACCTGCCTTCCTTATAGCTTCACAACGGGTCTAGGGGTAGCCCAGCCACGATGCGTTTCTGCCTTACTCGGCTTCATCAGGTAGCAGGGAGGAGAAAAAGGTGCAAAAAGGCGCACTCGGTCGTAATGCGGTAAAAAGCAGTATTGTGGACCGGAAAAATTAGGATGTGTGTATGGGTATATGTGTGGTTGAGGCTCGACGGTCTGGAAGGTCTATGAAGGTCCGTCGTGGGAGTATCTATATGTAGGGAGGAAATAGTAGGGGTTAGGGTACAGCTTGAAGTGATCCGAATTCACGGTGTAGCATAAAGGCTTTTTTCCTCCGGGAGGAGAATGCGTCGGGGCGAGGTGTCTTTTTAGGGAGTAGCGTATAGCTAGAGCCCAGTCGTTCCGATGAGATGCCCGTAGGGAGTACAGAGCCCCAGCTGATGTCTTGATCCCGGCGAAGTGTCTTTTTAGGGGGTAGCATATAGCTAGAGTACAAGGGGTGTGTGTGGGTGTGAAGCCCCTGCTTGATGTCTTGATCCCGGTGAGGTGTCTTTTAGGGGTAAGCATATAGCTAGAGCCCAGAGGGTATGAAGTCCCAACTGGATGTCTTGGTCCAGGTGAAGTGTTTTTAAGGGAGTAGCATATAGCTAGAGCCCAAGGGGTGTGTGAAGCCCCAGCTTGAAGTCTTGATCCTGGTGAGATGTCTTTGAGGGAGTAGCATGTAGCTAGAGCCCAAGGGGTGTGTGAAGCCCCAGCTTGATGTCTTGATCCCGGTGAGGTGTCTTTTATGGGTGAGCATGTAGCTGGAGTCCAGTCGATCCGTGGAGGAAGAGGTGGTCATGGTTGAGTTCAAGCTTGAGTCTTTATCCAGTAGATCCGTGGAGGAGAGGTTGTCTTTGTAGAGTTCCAGCTTGAGTCTTTGTCCAGTTGAAGGCTCTTCGGGGTCTCTCGACCCTAATGATGCTGAGACTGAGGGATGCTCCTCTTTTTATGGGAAATAATGGGGGTGTGGTTATCCAAAGATCGAATCTTATTGGTGTACAAGGTGTGCATGTGAGAGGCATGCTCGTCTCTTGACCAATGAGATTTTCCAGTTTTTTTAGGTAAGGCGTCTGTTCGTCTGTTAGGTGTAGGGGAGCCTCCATCATTGAATCCTATGGGGAATGACATGGGAAGGATAGAACTCTGTTTTTTGGGCTGTTGTTTGGGTTGTTGGTGTCCCAGAGGTATAAGGTCAATTTTGGGTAAGACTGGAAGTCTTAGGGGTCAGGATGAGCCATACGTGGAGTTCTTGTGATGTGTAGAAGTATGGTAGATCACCCTGTAAAAAAGTTGTTTGGCCTTTGTGTCACCATTGACTTGTGTGTTAGCGTCAGGAGCGGTCTGCTCTGGTTGGGGGGTTGGGCCTAGAGGGGGCCCAAAATGAGGTTCTGTGGTTTCAGGAGCGGTTGAGGGTAGGGTGGACATCTGTGGGAACATGATGAGACTATAGTTGAGGTTCTAGGTGACCCATAGGTCTAGCTATAAGCCTACAAATGTGGTAGAGATATTTTCCCGCTTTTGGAGTCACGTCATTGAATGCAGAAAGGAGCGATATGTAGGGGAAGTGGAGGCTGTGAAATCTGGTCATTTCATGGTGTGTAGGGAACTATAACCTTGTTTCTTTGTTGAGGGGTAGTGGTAGGTAGGGTTTCTGGGGGGTAAACCTGCTTCGGGGTGGTGCTAAACTGGTCGTCTTTAGTTGGTGCTTTTTAGCGGAGTATAGCTTGCATCGCGTTTTCGTCCATTTGGGATCCTGTGTATACGGTAGATTTGGCCGTATTGTCTAGTTTTTGTTCACTTGGGGAATGGAGATACGGGTCCGGAAAAACTTCTTTGGCTGTTTCCAGTGGTGTGTGTCCTCTGAAGATGATGTAACTACTCCAGTGGGGGGAATACTTACCTGGGGGAGGGTCTAGGGTAGGAGGGTTAGGGTTAGGGTTAGGTTTCTAGTTTTGAGTCGGTTGATCCACTTCCATCTCTGACACGTGGAAACCGGAGGGGGGAAGGGATGGGGTGCACTCCACTCATGTGCGCGTGGGCCAGAGGGGTCCGGGCGCGGCTGGCCAAGGTTGTAGGCCCCATGGTTGCCCACTTGTAGATTAACCCATTGGTTGGGTTAAAAAGTTGTCTGTCCGTAGGGTAGGGGTTAGGGTTAGGTATAGTTGGTGGAATGGTTAAGGTTAGGGTTGAGGTTAGGGTTAGGGTTGAGGTTAGGGTTAGGGTTGGGGTTAGGGTTAGGGTTGAGGTTAGGGTTAGGGTTAGGGGTTAGGGTTAGGGTTGAGGTTAGGGTTAGGGTTGAGGTTAGGGTTAGGGTTAGGGGTTAGGGTTAGGGTTCGGTGTTTGGTGGAGCAAACAAAGAGACACGGAGGAAGGCAGGAGAGAGAAGCTATGAATATCAGAATGACCGAAAAGTGCTTTTAGGACTGTATTTTAACTTTTAGGTTCCCAGGTGCACAGCTGTGAAAAGTGTGGACTCTGTCATTTTTCCGACCAAAATCGGTAATTTTCTAAAAATGACTAAAAATACTTCCCGAGGGGCTAGAGGTCCCACATTTCGTCTCATACCCTCTCTCTCAATGGGAAACAAGTAGAGCATGTAAAAAACAAATTGCCCTAACAGGCACCTATGTTTCCAGTAACATGCACTTTTCCCCCAAAACTTAGGGTTAGGGGTTAGAGGGTTAGGGTTAGAGGGTTAGGGTTAGAGGGTTAGGGTTAGAGGGTTAGGGTTAGAGGGTTAGGGTTAGGGTTAGAGGGTTAGGGTTAGAGGGTTAGGGTTAGAGGGTTAGGGTTAGGTTTTGAATATAATTGTTTCGTTTCAACTAGTTCGTTTTACGGTGCACAGGGTTAACCCATCTCCTGTTTATCCCTCCCCTTTCTGCTGATCTAATATAATTAGGTGTAGTACTTAAAAAGGCCTGTAGATGTCCTCCTAGGATCATAAATTAAACTGAGGTAGGCTCCAAGTTGCCTCTTTTTCTGGGTGGCAGTGCAGAAGTCAATGTGGTGAGAGATTCATTCAACCATAGTGTTGTTAAATATGAACATAAACGCCATATTGTGCATTTAAATGGTTTTATTGTTTTGTTAAAGGAAAGGAAAAACCTAAAAGAGGAAGTACCAAACAAACCATAAATATATAGAGAGTAAAATAAAATATGAATGAAACCATGTTCTTCTCCATCCATTTTCCTGTCTGTTAAAACCCATTTTCTAAAACCTCTCATTCAGGCCATTTGGCGTTATTGTCTGTAGGTGCTGGATCCACTTCCGTTCTACCCTCTTTCGCTGCCCACAGGTCCAGCCTATATATGACTGTAACCCTGATATGGTAAGGTGAGTGATGGGGTGCTCCTGGAAGTGGGTTAGAGTTCCGTTTGTAGGTGTGCCCTTTTAATGTTATACAGGTGTTGTTTGAGTCTGGTTTCTATGGTGTGTTTGGTTTCTCCAATGTATTGTTTATTGCAAAGTGTACATGTAATGATGTAAATGGTGTTATGTGTGTTCAATGAATAGGATTCTTGTACTGGTGCTGATGTGTGGCTGTGTATATTTGTAATGAACTTTATCTGTCGAAAATGGAAATGATGAGGTTTGAGGTCTTGTGGTGGCTTACTACTGAATCTTGCTTTGGTGAGGAGGTCCTTTAAATTTTTGTTCTTTCTAAATGCTGAAATGATTCTGTATGGTTTGAGTGGTATGTAAGTGTGCTGAGTTGTAGAGAAGTTGTGTTTGATTGATTGATGTAGGGGTCTAATTCTATGTGAAAATGTGGTTTCTAGGGGGATGATAATTGTCTGCTGATTGAGTATTGATGACAAGGGAGAAGAGACAGAGGAAGTGTTTCGGTTTAGTGATTGGTGCAGATCACTTTCCATAGGGGAGTCAGGATTAGGGTAAGGGAGGGAGATAGGATGAGAACCCTGGTTAGGGTATTGGTACACATTAGGGTTAGGCGTGGGGTTTGGGGAAAGGTTAAGGTTAGGCATGGGGTTAAGGGAAAGGTTAAGGTTAGGCGTGGGGTTAAGGGAAAGGTTAAGGTTAGGCGTGAGGTTTGGGGAGGGGTTAAGGTTAGGAGTAGGATTGAGGTTAAGGTTAAGAGAGGTGGATGATTTGCTGTGGTCTGTGAGTGTTGGATGAATGGGAGGGAGGGTGGCCAATGTGTTGTTTTTAATGGTTCTTAAAAATCGTTTTGAATATCCTCTTCTTCTAAGTACATTGAATAATCTATTTATTGCATAATCCAGGTCTTGCTTGCAAGATGATATCCTGTAGAACCGTATGATTTGTGATTTTATTATTCCCTTAAATGTATGTTTAGGATGGTAACTGTGTTTATGAAGTAAAGCATGTGTGTCTGTTGGTTTGAAGTAAACTCTAGTGTAGTGTTTTCTGTGATTGTTATTACTGAAAAAAACTTGTGTCTAAGAAGTTGACTTCTTGCGGGTGAATTGTGTATTTAACCTTAATGGATGGATGATGACTGTTAAGAATGTTTATGAAATCTGTGAATAACTGGATGTCGTGGGGCCAGGCTCCTATTATGTCGTCTAAAAAGCGGTAATAAAAAGTGGGTTGATATGGACACTTGGCCAGTGCCTCTCTCTCTCCCATTCAGCCATGTATATATTGGCGTAAGCAGGTGCAATTTTTTTTGCCCATAGCTGTTCCCTCCACCTGCAGATAATAATGATCATTGAATAAAAAGTCATTGCTAGTCAGGCTGATTTCTAATAGTTGTAATATTTCTTTGTCCGGTCTAGTGTTGTCTGGGTATCTCTTAAAGATATTCCTAATAGCTTGTATTCCTGTTGCTGTATTTATGTTGGTGTATAAGCTATCAATATCTATCGTGAATATGTGTGTGTGGGAGGGAACAACTATGGGTCCAATCCTCTCCATGAAGTGATAGGTGTCCCTGAGAAAGCTGGGGTGCCTTGTGGAGAGAGGGTTGATATGGTGATCTATATATTGTGAAATGTTATAGGATTCACTATTGCAGTCTGAGACAATCGGTCTGCCAGGAGGAACTTCAAAGGGAATTGTCCATGTCTCCGGTTCCTTGTGTACTTTTAGCAGTAAGTAGAATAGTCTAGGTCGTGGGGTGTCTGTACCGTAGAGAAAGTCCCGTTGTTTTGCTGTGATATAGTGTTGGTTGTAGAGTCTTTTTATTATTGTCCTTAGCTGTGTCTGTGTTTGTGGTTGTATACTGTTTTCTATTTGTTTATAATGTTTGGTGTTTGATAACTGTCTGTTGGCTTTAGGGTTAGGGTTAGGGTTAGGGTTAGGGTTAGGGTTAGGGTTAGGGGGTTAGGGTTAGGGTGGTTGTATACTGTTTTCTATTTGTTTATAATGTTTGGTGTTTGATAACTGTCTGTTGGCTTTAGGGTTAGGGTTAGGGGGTTAGGGTTAGGGTTAGGGGGTTAGGGTTAGGGTTAGGGGGTTAGGGTTAGGGTGGTTGTATACTGTTTTCTATTTGTTTATAATGCTTGGTGTTTGATAACTGTCTGTTGGCTTCATACATGTATTGATGTTTATCCAATATTACTATTTTTGAACCTTTATCTGCTGGTTTGATGATTATGTGTGGGTTATTTTTAAGTTGTTTTATTGCCTGTCTTTCTACCTGTGTGAGGTTATCCTCCCTATCGGTGTGAGTCTGATGGTTGTGAAGTGTGTTTTTGTCTATTCTGATTAGTCTCCTGATTCTACCATCTATCTGGGAGGTTTTAGGTTCCCAGGTAGATGGTAAAGTAAATGGTAGGTGATTGTCATCTGTGTTGTAGTCAAAATAGTCCAACAGTTTAAGTCTTCTATGATATTTGTGGGTGTCCCTTTGAAGTTCCTCCCAATCAAATTTGTTTGGGCGAGGGATGAATGTCAACCCTCTCTCCAGGAGCTTTACCTGTGCTGCTGTGGGTATGAAGGATTTGGAAAGATTCATGATATTAGTTGTTGACTGGTCCGCTGCTCCCCTTGGTGGAGGATCTGCATTGGTTATTAGGGAAGGAAATTGATTGCAAGAAAAGTTATTTCTATCCAAACTGTGGCTTGTGGTTAATGTAAATTTAACTGTCTACACCAGTGTTGAAAAATGAGGTCTGCTGTGGTGGATGTCCAGTGTATGAGATCTGTTGTTGTGTAAAATGTGTCTTGTGGGATCTCCAATAGGGTTGGTAAGTTAGTGGTAATGTAAGCGTTGATGAGCTTAAGGTTCCTCTTCTGCTGTGGAGTAAGAAGAGGTGAATGGCTGATGACAGGAATGTATATTGTTGCGTTTGGAAATGTTTTCTTTGCCTCCTTGTGCATACCTGACAGCTGTTTTAGTGATGTTTGGAATGGGTCATGATCCTTATTGTTCAAGCCCACTGAGATAACAACAGTCGCTGTGTCTGTATGTATGGGGGTTTTCTCCAGTACTTTTATGAAATGATAAAATGTTGCCCCTGGGTAACTGTCTACCTGGATGTTTGGGTTATTGAATGGTGGGATCCGGTTAAGGTTTGAGTCTCCTATAATGAGTGTTGGTGTGTGTCCCTCAAGGTTCCAATCTGCCACCTTGTGGTTCGGCCTAGCCTTGTGGTGGAAGGGTTTTTGGGAAGGGTGTGTGGGTTTAGGCTGTGGTTGGGGTTGGGGTTGAAGATGAGGCTGTGGTGGGGGTGATGGTGGGTATTTTGAGGCGCCAGTTGTACAGGGACCCTGGACAGGCAGAGGCACAGCTATATTGTTTTTTTGTGGGGGTTCGGATTTGGGAGCTTTGGGGTGTTGCCCATTGTCTTGCCCTTTAATCATCGTCATGTGCCCCTTGCCTGGCGCCTCCTGCGGGTGAAAGAGGAGCAGATGTAATTATGTCCCTTAGTAATATTGATACATTCCTCTGTGCTCCTTTGCAGTTAGTGTTTTGTTTACTGGGTGTAGCTGTAAGTGTACAAGTCTCTGTTTGACTATTGGCTGTGTGGTGAACCTGGGCTATGATAGGGGTGACTGCTTTAGGAGTAGGGGGGCCCCCTGGACTTTTCCATTTCTCCTTTCCAGTTGTAGGGGTTGCTATGTTTACCTCTCCTTTTTGATTGGAAAGGGAAGAATCAGTGGATGTTGAGGGTAGGGGGTGAAGATGTGTTTTGGAAAGAGTCTGTGTGTGAAGGTTATAGGTTTCACTCAGGGTCGGTTGTTTTCCCAGTGGTAATGTCCGTAGGTATGATGGTTGTTTTTTTGGCAGGGGGCGAGGTTTTGATAGGGGTGGAAATTCCTCTGCTGAGGAGAGAAGGGGTACTGGGTTTGGAATTGAAGTTAGTATCGTTGGTCGGGAAATTTGTAGTGGGGTGTGTTCTATTGCCGGAAGTGTATGTGGTTGGTCTCCTATTGTGTTGGTCTGTATAATTGTTTGTTGGGGAGAGGAAGTGACCTGAGGGGGATTCAAAGTGGTTTCGACTCTAATGATGGTGGTGGGTGTCAATTTATGTTTGTACCTCTTGTGTGCCCAGCCTGTTGCGATTGTCAGTGCCAGAGTGTTGGGTGTGTTTATTTGTTGTGTAATGGTGTGGGTGGTTGACCGGTAATGTGCCTGTAGTATATTCATATTGTTTTGCATCCACTGGTGTGTGTTCTGTGATCATTTTATTGTGGTGTTGTCTGTGGGTGAAGATGGTTTGATAAAGTTGGTGACATGATGCACCTGTCTCATCATGCCAGTGGGGAATGTCTGGTTTTTAAGTGCTTTTTCCACCACCTCCATGTGGTGGGTTGCCTGTATTAATTTAAAGTACAGTTTGGCAGTCTGCCTTGTCTCCTCGTCTGGGGGTTCGTATAGGCCAGGCCGTCTGTATGCGTAGGGTTGGGTATGGGGTTGTGGTGTCCTATCATATGACCTGGTCTTTAAATGCATTAATGTCTGCATTGTTTTACTAAACCCTGAGGCTAAAATACCTAAATACTGCGCTTCCTAGTTAATACACTACAATCAGGTTGTTCTCAGTCGAGGAGAACCGGACAGTGTAATTCAAAAAAGCAGGGCAATACTATATTTAGAAATAGAAGATGTGAAGGCCTGAACAGCACGATACTTTTTGTGCTGCTCAGAACCAGTCCTTACCGCCTTATTGTTTTGTCTGCCGGGTTTATTGAAATATGGAGGTGGAGATGAGGTTACGATTGTTTCTTGACGTTCCCGATTTCCAGGGCTGGGGCTGTGATCTGTTGTTCTTTCGCCGTGTTCTCTGTAGACCGGGTTATTGCGATATGGAGATGGAGATGAGGTTAACCGATTGTTTCTTAATTAACGTTCCCAAGTTCAAAGGCTGGGGCAGTAGTCCGTTGTTCTTTCTGGGTCCAATCCTGTTAAAAGATCTTGTCTCACAGGTTAAAATCCCGATTATTTCCCCAAGTGTCTGTGCACCTTAGGCAATGAGCTCCCCCTTACCCCTCCACATCTTAACTCTAAAACGTAACTTTTAATTATATTGGTTAAAATCAAAAAGGTGATTAAAAGCCAAGCAATGTTAAAATCCACTGTGAAGTCCTGTTTGCAAAACCCTGACGTTTCGCAGAATTTTCTGCTTCTTCAGAGGGATCTTTTCCTCGACCGAGAACCCCCGTACCTTTTAAAATGGGCGCAATTAGGAGGGAGAGACCCAGCCACTGCGCCCAAATTGGGCGTTTCTATCTTTCTGTTATCTATTGGTTCAATTTACCAGCGGGAGATGCTCAAAGGCGGGAAATGTATGGCATTACAAGGGCTTATATGTTGAGCTCCTCTTTCTTCTGTTTGCTTTTCAGTTCAGTTTCCAGACTTTGTTATAAATTAACCTAGCGATGTCCCCAGTCAGATCTTCTATCAGTTAAATATCCTTTGTCATGATAGTCCCTCATTTATCCCAATATTTTCCCTCTCTGATACTTTACTTCCCTAACTTTCCCTCCCTATTCTGTCCCCGTCTTGTTGCTCTATTCAGTTATATTACATTTTCTATTATTCTGTACTTTTTTATTTTCTTAGTTGTTATGTGTAGTTCTATATATGGATACCATTCAATCCCTCTGGCACAATAAGACAAATCAAAGAAATAAAAATTAATAACAGTGTTGAGAGAGAGAAGAGTGATTCAATCTTATATGTTGCTGTGATTCACAAGCGCTATTGCTCTCCCGGTGGGTCCAGACGTGGATGACCTGTGGACAGCGGAGGAGCAACACGCTACACGAGAAGCAGAAACCAGCACCTGAGGGCAGTACTATGCTTGCAGAGGGACAACCCAGGGATGGCACGGGTGGGTTAGGTTTTGAATATAAATGTGTTTCGTTTCAACTAGTTCGTTTTACGGTGCACAGGCCTATCTCCTGTTTATCCCTCCCCTTTCTGCTGATCTAATATAATTAGGTGTAGTACTTAAAAAGGCCTGTAGATGTCCTCCTAGGATCATAAATTAAACTGAGGTAGGCTCCAAGTTGCCTCTTTTTCTGGGTGGCAGTGTAGAAGTCAATGTGGTGAGAGATTCATTCAACCATAGTGTTGTAAAATATGAACATAAACCCCATATTGTGCATTTAAATGGTTTTATTGTTTTGTTAAAGGAAAGGAAAAACCTAAAAGAGGAAGTACCAGACTAAAACCAAACAAACCATAAATATATAGAGAGTAAAATTAAAATATGAATAAAACCATGTTCTTCTCCATCCATTTTCCGGTCTGTTAAAACCCATTTTCTAAAACCTCTCGTTCAGGCCATTTGGCGTTATTGTCTGTAGGTGCTGGATCCACTTCCGTTCTACCCTCTTTCGCTGCCCACAGGTCCAGCCTATATGTGACTGTAACCCTGATATGGTAAGGTGAGTGATGGGGTGCTCCTGGAAGTGGGTTATGAGTTCTGTTTGTAGGTGTGCCCTTTTAATGTTATACAGGTGTTGTTTGAGTCTGGTTTCTATGGTGTGTTTGGTTTCTCCAATGTATTGTTTATTGCAAAGTGTACATGTAATGATGTAAATGGTGTTATGTGTGTTCAATGAATAGGATTCTTGTACTGGTGCTGATGTGTGGCTGTGTATATTTGTAATGAACTTTATGTGTCGAAAATGGAAATTATGAGGTGTGAGGTCTTGTGGTGGCTTACTACTGAATCTTGCTTTGGTGAGGAGGTCCTTTAAGTTTTTGTTCTTTTTAAATGCTGAAATGATTCTGTATGGTTTGAGTGGTATGTAAGTGTGCTGAGTTGTAGAGAAGTTGTGTTTGATTGATTGATGTAGGGGTCTAATTCTATGTGAAAATGTGGTTACTAAAGGGATGATAATTGTCTGCTGATTGAGTATTGATGACAAGGGAGAAGAGACAGAGGAAGTGTTTCGGTTTAGTGATTGGTGCAGATCACTTTCCATAGGGGAGTCAGGATTAGGGTAAGGGAGGGAGATAGGATGAGAACCCTGGTTAGGGTATTGGTACACATTAGGGTTAGGCGTGGGGTTTGGGGAAAGGTTAAGGTTAGGCATGGGGTTAAGGGAAAGGTTAAGGTTAGGCGTGGGGTTAAGGGAAAGGTTAAGGTTAGGCGTGAGGTTTGGGGAGGGGTTAAGGTTAGGAGTAGGATAGGGTTAGGGTTAGGGTTAGGGGTTAGGGTTAGGGTTAGGGTTAGGGTTAGGGGTTAGGGTTAGGGTTAGGGGTAGGGTTAGGGTTAGGGTTAGGGTTAGGGGTAGGGGTAGGGTTAGGGGTTAGGGTTGGGGTTAGGGTTAGGGTTAGTTTGGCTAGTTTTTGAGTCGGTTGATCCACTTCCATCTCTGACACGTGGAAGTCGAAGGGGGGGAAGGGAGGGGTGTGCACTCCACATCATATACGCGCGGGACGGGTGGGTCCGGGCGCGGCCGGCCAAAGTAGTAGGCCCCATGGTTGCCCACTTGTAGATTAACCCGTTGGTTGGGTTAAAAGACTGTCTGTCAGTAGGTTTTAGGTTTAGGTATAGTTTTTAGAGTGGTTAAGGTTAGGTTTAAGGTTAGGGTAAGGAATAGTTTTTTTTTTAGAGTGGTTAAGGTTAGGTTTAGGGTTAGGTATAGGTTTTCAAAAATGGTTAAGGTTAGGGTTAAGGTTAGGTTTAGGGTTAGGTAAGGGTTTTTAGAGTGGTTAAGGTTAGGGTTAGGATTAGGGTTAGGTATAGTATTTCCGAATGGTTAAGGTTGGGGTTAGGGTTTAGTGTTAGGTAATTTAATATATATATATATATTATTATTATTTTTTTTTATTATTTTTTTAGAGTGGTTAAGGTTAGGGTTAGGTATAGTATTTCAGAATGGTTAAGGTTAGGTTTAGGTAGGTCTGTCAACTCAACTTAGGATCAGGCAAAACCCTTGAGTTGCGTACCTTATGCAGGTCCGGTCCTCGGTTGGTTGCCATGTGTCCATGTCGAGTGGTATGGTCATGATGTCTAGGTCCGCTATGTCAACGGAAGTGGAAAGCATAGTGCAACCTAGGAGTTTACTCTCTTTCGGATCCTTCTTTTTCAGCTCCATGTTGTCTATGTATTTACTTCAGTGTTCGTCAGTCTTTGGTCCTGGATGTTTTCAATCATGTGTGTAATTAGGAGTTATTCCCTTCCAGGATCCTAATTCCAAATTAACCCATGTCTAGTCAAATCCAGCTGGTCTGTTATGGGTATACTCGGCGTAGGATCAGGCAAAACCATCGAGTTGCATACCTTGTGCAGGTCCGGACCTCAGTCGGTTGCCATGTGTCCCTGTCAAGTGGTCAGTCTTTGAACTACCAGTGGTTTGAGCAGACAAAGACCCAGAAGGCGAGCCCTCTATACGGTTGTCATGCCTCCGCCCTTGGAGTTTCGTCCTGTGTTTCGGTAGGTGTATGGAGGGTTTAGAAACCGGCAAACCTTCTCTGGCTTACGTATGAAACGTCCGGCAGTAGTAGAAGTTAATTGGGTGTTTCCATCCCCACCATCTCAGTCGTAGGTAATTCAGTGGTTTTGGGTGATAGTGACCAGTGGAGTTACTCCCTTCCAGGATCGTAACGTTTCCAGAGGTATATCCTTCCTAGACAGTGAATTTGTTCGTAGTCCAGGTCAAAAAAAGTAGATTGGTTGTCCAGGCTAAGTACGGCGGGGTAAGGGATCCCCCCATGGGAAATTATTCCGTGGGATCCAATTCTCCGCCAGACATTATCTGAGCACCCCAGGGATTACACGGCCGACGCGAGTCCTCCAGCCGCAGCGCATGACCCAAAAGCCCCTCTTTTCGAGGACTTAACTGCCCCAACCCGCTAGGACCACCCACGCGCTACTGAACATACTGCCAATCCAATTCTAAACTGGGGTAGATAGTCGTCCAGCGCGTTACGTGAGTCTCCCGTGTGTAAAGGGGCTGGGAGGGTTGAGCCGATTGGTCTGCCAACAGAACCGCAAGAGGTCCCGAAGGAGTCCGGTCTATCCATATCCTCCTGTCTTCTTGCTTGGTGTATGGAAGGGCCTAATTGCTTAGGGTTTGCTCGCTGCGGGGGAGTCGCCAAGGTCGGGGTCCCCAGAGAAAAAAGGTTCTCGTCCGTTGGGGGTGCTGGTGGGTGTCTCCAAAAAATATTTTAGAAGGGTGGTAGGTAGGTGAAGGTTTTTTTTGGTTTAAATTTGGTCTATTTGTGTTCTATTTTATTGTTTATTTTGGTCAAGGGTCCATGGTCATGGTAACCCTGAGTTCAAGAGACTTTGAAAATAAAATAATATATATATTTATGTACATATGTATTAATTTTTAATTTGTATTCTTTTGTTTTTTAATTTTTTTGTTTGTTTTTGTTTTTGTTGTTTCCTATTGGTCCAGGTTCCATGGTCATGGTAGCCCAAAGAGAAGAAAATTTGATATTTTGTTAAATATAAATTGGTTCCCTAGTGATTATTGTTACAGGATCCAAGGGATCAATAAGGATAATTATAAAGTACATTTTTAAGAGTCTGTAGTCATTGTAGCTTTCAAATACTATCAAATAACTATTTTATGGTTCTAATGGCCACCTTAATATTCCTAGGGGAGCCTACTGGTAAAAGGGCCGATGGCTAAGTATTAGTGTCTGTCTGTCAGCAGGGTTGGGACCAAGGATGAGGTGGGGGCACACATGCATACATACATGAACATAAAAGGGGATGTGCCTATACACATATTTTTAACATATACAAATCATAAACATACAACACCACCAGTGGTGTGAGGGATAGCATACAACGTCACACTCCACTACATCCTAGTGTGTGCATATATATGAGAGCTGTGTAAAAATCCAATTAAGGAAAGTAAAGTGTACAAATAAAAGAGTAGCCAAAAGGAGCTACCCCCGAAGTCCGTGTGGAATCTGCTTTCCTCACAGTCTCACACAGGTCTAGGGGTAGCCCAGCCACGACGCGTTTCTGCCTTACTCGGCTTCATCAGGTAGCAGGGAGGAGAATATATAAATAAAATTGAAATAAAAGGTGCAAAAAGTAGTAAAAATGTATGTATATATATCTACATGTACAGTAGGGTGTACTGTGCAATTTACTTGCCTTGAATGTAGTCCTGGTTGGATGTGTGGAGCGAAATGTTTACTGTCCGGTGGTCTCCTCGTAAAGTTGTGAGGAGAGCTAACTCTCCGGTGTGTGCGCGTGTGGGAATATGGCTTAGGTTATTTCGATTGGTCTGTACTGTTACTAGGTAGGATAGCCGCTAACAGGTTGTGGTGTGGAGGAATCAGATAAAGGTGAGAGTGGAATGGGGATGCAGTAAAGTGGATGGGCAGTTAGAGTGGAGGTCAAGCACATTTAATAACAATACCATGGGGACCCAATGTGATAAATGTTCAACCTTGTAGTGACACAAGCTTTTCAAATGTTATTTGGTATGAATGAAGAGTGGAGTGTGACAAAATAGGAGACACAATACATTGTAAGGGACAGACAGGGTTAACAACATGAGGTCAGGTACAGATACATGTACACACACAAACATACACAGAGGGGTAGGAACTGGGGTTGCAGTTCGGGTTAGGGGCCAGGGCTAAGGTCAGAGACGGTATTAAGAATGGTAGGGGTTGGATTGGCCAAGGTTAGAGTTGGAGTGGTTTAAGGCTAAGGTTGAGGTCCAAATAAGAATGGTCAGGGCTAGATTTAGAGTAGGATGGTTAAGGTGAGGGTTAAGGTTAGGGTTGGGGTTGGAATAGTTACAGTTAGGGTTGGAGTTATTCAGGTTAGGGTTAAGGTCAAAGTAAGAAGGCTAAGGTTAGGTTCAGTGTTGGATATTTTGGTGTTTTGCCCGTGTGAGAGAGGTTTTATTTTTGGGAAGGCCTCTGTCGTGGATCCCTGTGGGGAATTGTATAGGAGAAGTAGACTCTTTGCTTTTGGGGTGCTGTTTGGGTTGTGGGTGTCTGAGAGGTACCAGGTGAATTTTAAGTAGGACTAGAAGTCCTGGGGGTCAAGAGGAGCCATACGTGGAGTTCCTGTGATGTGTAGAAGTATAATAGATCCTCCTGTGGAAAGTGTGTATTTGACCTACGTGTCACCATTGACTTGTGTGTTAGCGTTGGGAGCGGTCTGCTCTGGTAGGGGGTTTGGGGTTGGAAATACCCGAAGGTAAGGTTCTGTGGGTCCAGGAAAGGTAGAGGGTAGAGTGGACATCTGTGGGTTCCTATAGAATTTTTAGTTGGGGTTCTGGGTAAACCATAGGTCTGGTGATAGGTCTTTGAATGTGGTTGAGTTATTTTTCCTCCGATTTTTGTTGAGTCACGTTGCTTATATGCAGTAAGGTACGATGTGCAGGGAAAAGTAGTGGCCGTGGTTTTTAGGTATTTTTGTGGTGTTAGAGGGCATGCACCTTGTTTCTTTAATAAGGGGTAGTGGCAGATAGGATAACTAGGGGGGTGTTCCTTTTACCCGGATCGAAAATGGTGTTGTTTTTATCTTTTCTAGTTGGCGCTTTTTAGCGGAGTTTTAGCTTTGATCGCGTTCGTGTCCACTTGGGTTCAGGGATATGCGGTAGATTTGGCTGTTTTGTGGTGTTCAAGTCCACTTGGATTATGGGATGTACGGGTCCGAAAAAGCTTTTTTATGCTGTTTCCAGTTTTTTTTTATATATGGGTGGGGGTCTTACCTAGGTTTTTGGTATGTGGGTGTATGGTGCAGGGGTGTGAGTGTGGTGGGCCTATAATGTAATTTGTATCATTTTGCTCCTAAGTTGGAGATACGTTTG